>NC_091284.1:548120577-548248077 GCF_032444005.1 Ranitomeya imitator
AGAGAGAGAGAGAGAGAGAGAGAGAGAGAGAGAGAGAGAGAGAGAGAGAGAGAGGGAGAGGGAGAGAGAGGGAGAGAGAGGGAGAGACCGCGACGTCATCATAGATCCTGCTCACACCAGCCCTGGGACCAGAAGCTGCCGCGGGAAAGGCGGCAGATGGCAAGTATAGCAGGACTTCAACGGGCCTTCGGAAGGCGAGTATATGTTTTTTGTATTTTTTAAGTCTCTATACTACGTGGCTCTGTACTGGGCAATATACGTCGTGGCTGGGCAATATACCGTACTACGTGGCTGGGCAATATACTACGTGGCTGGGCAATATACCGTACTACGTGGCTGGGCAATATACTACGTGGACATGCATATTCTAGAATGCCCGGTGCGTTAGAATCGGGTCACTATATATATATATATATATATATATATATATATATATATATATATATATATATATATATATATATATATATATATATATATATATATATATATATATATATATCTATATATCTATATATATATCTATATATATATCTATATATATATATCTATATATATATATCTATATATATATATCTATATATATAGATAGATATATAGATAGATATAGATAGATATAGATAGATATAGATAGATATAGATAGATATAGATAGATATAGATAGATATAGATAGATATAGATAGATATAGATAGATATAGATAGATATAGATAGATATAGATAGATATAGATAGATATAGATAGATATAGATAGATATAGATAGATATAGATAGATATAGATAGATATATATATAGAAACCATAAAAATTGGAACAGCACAATGCTCACCGGTGGGTGCCTGGCCTCCTGGGCAAGATGGTCCACTCATCTGCCCACATGTATACAAAAATAAGCAAATGAAGGCAGCACTCCAACTCCTCTTGAAGGTGAAAAAATGTGACTTTATTGAACCCACATCTCAAGGCTTGAGAAAGGCTCAGTGTGAGCCGAAACGTCGCACAGAGATGTGGGTTCAATAAAGTCACATTTTTTCACCTTCAAGAGGAGTTGGAGTGCTGCCTTCATTTGTATATATATATATATATATATATATATATATATATATATATATATATATATATATATATATATATATATATATATATATATATATATATATATATATATATATGTATATATATATATGTATATATATATATATATATATATATATATACATATATATAATCAATCTATCCTGCTGCCACTGCTCTATAACAAGATAATTGTATTTTTACAGGTTCCATTTAAAAATTAGATAACTGTATCCATTTTAAGTCAAGAAAGAAAAAAGCATTAAATTTGCAGACAAGTCACAAAAGCAAATTTCCAAAAGTTTAATCTCTCACCTTTTCCTGGACTAAGATTTTGATCAACAAAAACTTTCAGCTCTCCATTTGCTTCAAGTAATCCAGCCTAAGAAAACAAACAAAAAAAATACTGAACATGAAATAACGTAACGCTGAGACAAAAAGAAAAAAGAAAGTTGAAACGAGATGTCTCATCCAGGAATGCATACAGTCAAGCATGGTGGGGGAGTGTCATGGTTTGGGGCTGCATGAGTACTGCCACCTGCAAGGAGCTAGCTTTTTGAGGGAACCACGACTGCCAACATGTACTGTAACATCCTGAAATAGCATAATACCCTCCCTTCAGAAACTGGGCCGCAGGTCAGTACTTCAACATAACCCCACAATATTTACACTTCGGGCATTTTAACTTTGGGGAGTACTCGCTTTTGTTGCCAGCATTTTAGATATTAATGTCTGTGTGTTAAGTTATTTAGAGGGCACACCAATTACACTGTTGTACAAGCTTGACCCTGACTACTTTACATTATATCAAAGCGTCAGATCTTCAGTGTGGTCCCATGAAAACATAATAAAATATTTACAAAAATGCGATGGTGTACTCACTTTTGTGGTATACTACTTTTATATATAATCGTTTTCATAAGCTCATTCAACTTTGGAGTCTAACTGCATCTTTCTGGACATTACAAGTGGTGTTATGCTTTAAAGCTTAGTTATATGACAGGAAAGCAATTGTGAAACTTTACAGCTTTCCAGGGATATATACTTCATGACTATGGAAGTCATCTACGGGGTTATAAAGTTCTCAAAGAACTTTTTCTTTGTGATCCAGTTTAGATGCTGTCGTGGACCTCTTGGTTTACAAAAGTGAAAAATGTAGCCAATTAGAGGCCACAACCCACAATGGTCAAGTACCGTACTCGGCATACCCGCAGTTACCTGCGCCTACAGCTAAGCTCATGATACCAGCTGTATGGCATGTGAGCGCCAAGTCCTCTGACTGGTTGTGGTGCTAATGTGCTGTAAACAGAGGACGACTGGAGCATCAGAGAAGAATTAATGGGGGAAGGCAAATAAGAATTTTTTTTTTTTTCAAAATAGATAACCCTTTTTAAGCTGCTAGCAGAACGTAGCTTTCATGCTTACACATTTTTATAGTTTTTCTTCCTAGTCATTTGAACGCCATCCTTTAAAAAAAAAAAAAACATACAGCTCTGGCAAATGAGACCACTGCAGTTTTATAAAAATCAGCTTCTCTACATGTCTGACAGCTCTTCCATTCCAGTGTCAGTTGAATTCCAACCAGAGTACACCTCATTCTACTTAATGAGCTTCTGATTAGGTTATCACCTGAACCAAATCTTATTTAACGAAGGAAAGTATAAAAAACACTGCTGTGGTGTTCACAATCCTCTTGCAATAGGACAAGCTGGATGGCAAAACAAGTGCTAGTAATATCCCAAAAGTAATAGGAATGAAAAAATAACCATGCCAAAGGAGTTGAAAAGTCTTGAGTGAGGAGAAAAATGGCTCAATTCTGGCTTTACTAGCAGAAAGACACAGTCAGCGTCATGTTGCCTCCATTCTTATGTTGCCTCCATCCTTAAAGGGAACCTGTCACCCCCAAAATCGAAGGTGAGCTAAGCCCACCAGCATCAGGGGCTTATCTACAGCATTCTATAATGCTGTAGATAAGCCCCAGATGTATCCTGAAAGATGAGAAAAACCGGATTACTTACTCTTTTATAGAGCCACGACAGCACCCACTTGAGCGAGGGGATCCGCCCCTAGGAACAGGAAACCCTATGGAGAGATAAAAGGGGAGGTCCCCTTCGCTCCCACAGTTGGGTTACAGAGATTGCGAGGAACCGCCCACCACTTTTAGTAGGCAATCCAATAATATTATTTATCTTTAGTTAACTTAAGTATGGCTAACTACAAGAACCATTCACCCTTATCAGTGCTCTTATGAAAAACTAACTATTAGGGAGGGAAGTGAAGGGGTGCTGTCGTGGCTCTATAAAAGAGTATTACCGGTAAGTAATCCGGTTTTTTCTCTTCGCCACGGCAGCACCCACTTACGAGACTTTCAGAGATAGTCATTTGGGGGGGGGGGGGAAATCACCTTGTTAAGAACTGATCTACCGAAAGAGAAGTCAGATGAGGAAGATAAGTCCAATCTACAGTGACTATAAAAGGTAATAGGAGAAGACCAAGTTGCGGCCTTACATATCAGTTCTATTGGGACCTCCGCTCTCTCAGCCCAGGATGAAGCCATCACCCGGGCAGAGTGTGGCTTTACGATTTCAGGCGGATTCTCTCCTTTTGATGAATAAGCCAGGCAAATTGCGTTCCGAATCCACCGGGATAACGTGCTCTTCGTGACACCAGAACCTTTCTTATGGCCCTGGAAGGAAACAAAGTGAGCCCTGCTCTTCCTCCAGGGGCTAGTTCTGTCCATTTAAGCTATTACAGCCCTTCTTACATCTAGTGTATGGTATTTTTCCTCTTCCTGATTTGCGTGGTTACTATAGAAAGGAGGAAGGAAGATTTCTTGAGATCTATGGAATTTGGAACCTACTTTAGCTAAGTAAGGGGGGTCTGTTTTTAGGACAATTCTATTCTGGAATATTGACAGAAAGGGAGGATCTATTGACAATGCCTGGATGACTTACTCTTCTCGCTGATACTAGGGCAACGAGAAAAGCTGTTTTAAAGGGAGACAAATTTTATGGGGGCAGAGTGTAGTGGCTCAAATGGGTCCCCTGTTAGGGCCTCTAGAACTAGACTAAGATCCCACGGTGGTATGTGGGAAATTTGGACTGGTTCTGACCTTTGGCATGCTGAAATAAATCAGGCTATACACCTGTCTCCGGCAATATTGTGACTATACAAGGCTCCTAGAGCAGAAACCTGTACTTTCAAAGTACTGACTGATAGGCCTAAGTCACGCCATCTCTGGAGAAATTCTAAGATAGCGGAAATGGGAATTTCTTTTGACAGAGCTGCTGGGTAGAAGGTAAGAATTTTTTTCCATACTCTTACATATATAGTTGTTGTAGTTCTTTTTCTACTTAATAGAAGGGTATCAATCAAGTTTCCTGAAAAGCCTCTTATCTTTAGTAGCGGCCTTTCAAATTCCAGGCTGTCAACCGTAGGCCTTTCACATGAGGGTGGTTGAAGGGACCTTGGGAAAGGAGGTCCTGAATCTCTGGGAGAATCGTTTGCTCTGTCCTCCCTTATCTTCCTGATTACGGTATGAAGGAGTATTAATGGAAGAAATGCATATGCTTGCCGGAATGTCCACGGAACTTGGAGGGCATCGAGGATATTGGGGTTGTCGGACAGGAATAATGAAGCAAACTTTTTGACATGACTGTTTCTTGTTGCAAAAAGGTCTACTTTGTGAGTGCCCCATTTCTTGGTTATCATTGTGAAGATATGACGACTGAGTACCCACTCTACTTGGTGGAGAGTGACGGCTGAGAAAATCTGCCTTTGAATTGTCCATTTCTCTGACATGCAGTGCTGACAAAGATAGAATATGTATCTCGGCTATAGATAGGATGTCATCTGTTATAGACATGAGAGCTCCTGATCTCGTTCCTCCTTGATGATTTATGTATGCGACAGATGTCATGTTGTCTGATAGTATTCTTGTGTGAGTTCCGTGTAACTGCGGAAGGAATTTACATATGGCATTGATAGACTGCTTTTAGTTCCCTTTCATTAGATGAATCGTTTGAATCACTAATAGACCATTGCCCTTGAACTATCTGGTCTCCTAGATGTGCTCCCCAACCACTATGACTGGCATCAGTAAAAATTGTTTTTGAAGGTTTAACTACCCAAGGGACCCCACCTACAAGGTGATCCGGCTCTAACCACCAGGTCAGGGACTCGATTACATTTAATGGAAGGTATAGGCGGCTACCTAAATTGCCTTGTAATTTCTCTTCTTCCTGTAATATTGTATATTGCAACCGTCTAGTATGGAATTGAGCCCATGGGACCGCCGGAATGCATGATGTAAAGGAACCCAGAAGGGACATACCTTCTCTGAGGGAGATTACAGGGTTATTAATTACTGATTGTTTTTTATTGTTAACTGAAAGTCAGAGGTGTTTCCTTCCAGAATCCAAACAGAGTCTAAGATAAGACCCAAGAATGTTTGACGGGTTGTTGGGAGACAATCTGGATTTTTCCCAATTACTCAACCATCCCATTTCCTGTAGGGATGAAATCGTATTAAACAGGCGCTGCTGACATTGTGAAGGTAATTTCCCACCACTAAAAGGTCATCTAAGTATGGAACTATGAGGGTATCTTTTAATCTTAAGTATGACATTACTTCTGACATTAATTGGGTAAAGACTCTGGCAGCTATTGACAGTTCAAAGGGCACTGCTGTATATTGGAAATTACATATCTGTCCTTTCATCATGACCGCTACACGAAGTTACTGCTGATGTTCGATATAAATTGGTAGATGGTAATACACATCGTTTAAGTCGAGGACTGCCATGAAGCACCCGGGGAACAAAAGTTTTACAGTGGATCTGAGACTCCATCTTGAAGGTTTGGTTTTCTAAAAAGATATTCAATTTCTTAAGATTTATTATAGTTCTATATGACCCATCTGGTTTTGGCACCAAGAATAAAGGGGAATAAAATCCCTTTCCTCTCTGATGAAACAGGACTTCTACTAATACTCTTTTGGATAGGAGATTTATTATTTCCTGCTCTAAAAACTGCTGTTGAGAGTGAGACTTTAAAGAAGTAAACAGGAATGAGTCCGGAGGGACTCGGGCAAATTTTAATTTTAGGCCTGAAGTTATGAGGCCAATTGCCCAAGAGTTGGAGGTTACTATACGCCATTGTGTGGAGAAAATAAAGACAACCTACCACCTACTGGTACTGTCCTAACGTGGTTTTTCTTCCATTTTAAATGGGCGTTTTCCGAAAAAAGAACCTTTTTGTTTGTTATCTCTATTGGCCCAGCGGTCCTGGTTTCTAAAATCCTTTCTCTTATTAAAAACGGGCTTCCGGAATGCTCTCCTATAAAGATGGAAAATAATTATTAGGGAACCCCTTTTTCCTCTCACCCACTTTGGTCAGGATTTCATCTAGTTTTGTACCAAACAGGTATTCACCCTGGCATGGAAGGCCAGAGAGCTTTGATTTTGTTTGGGCGTCTCCTTTCCAACCCTTTAGCCAAAGGGCTCAACGTGCTGCGTTGGTTAAGCCCGCTGATTTGGCTGCTAACCGAATAGTCAGCAGATGAATCCGCCAGGAATGCTGTAGCGCCTCTGATCAGAGGTAAAGAAGAGATTAGCTTATCTCTGGAGAGGCCGCCTTTTAGACCTTCTTCTAGGTAATTTAGCCAAACTAACATGGACCTTGCCGTACATGTACCTGATATAGCCGGTTTAAATGCCCCTGTACAAGATTCCCATGCCCTCTTTAACAGAGAGTCGGCTTTGCAATCCAGCGGGTCTTGTAGGGAACCAGAATCCTCTACTGAAAGAAAGGATTTTCTGGACGTGAACGCTACTGCCGTGTCTACTTTTGGGGCTTTAGCCCAAGTAGACATGTCCTCGTCATTAAAGGGATAACGCCTCTTCGATGATGAAGGCAACCCTTTTTGCCCTGGTCTCTCCCTTTCTTTAACTAAATTTTTGATTGCTGTTATTACTGGAAAGGTTGGTCTTTTCCTTTCTGATAATCCTGCGAACATTATATCTTGTGGTGTTTTGGGGTCTTTGGTATCCTTAATACCCATAGTGTCACATACAGATTTAACAAGATTATCAATGCTTTCTGTTGGAAAGCACTTGTCTTGTTCACCTTCCAAGGAAATACATTCCTGGGAAATATCCGTATCTCTATCTTCATTATCAGTAGAACAGTCAGATTTTGGTGGAATAAATTTCCTGCTATTACTTTCAGGAATACTCTCTGAACTACGTAATGCCCGCAATTTGTCCCTGATCATTTGTCTGATGTCATCTGATCTTACTGAGGATTCTTCACGTAAGGTGGTTTCAATACAAGTGTAACACATTCTCTTTGTATGAATATCCGGGAGGGGCTGGGTACATAAAGTACATTGTTTGCGTTTTGATTTTTCAGTTCTTTTTGCCTAGGGTGCATAGAAAAAAAAAGGGAGCAACAATCAGCTTAATAGGGTGGGATACACACTCACCCCAGTGAAGCTATTGGTCAAGGTACCGGCTGGAGAGGAGGAGATGGAGGCACAGGCTGAGAGTTTTATCGGTCGGATCTTTTCTCCTTAGTGCTTCTTGTGGAGGATCTGCATTGTTTGGATCGTCCGCTGCTTGTATGGCTGCGAGGTGCAATGGCTGTGTCTTGTAACCAAGGCACCACTGAGTCCTGAGGTGATGCCATGCTTGGACGCCAGGGTATCAGCGTCGGCATCCTTTTACACTGAAGGCCGCCATCTTCTTCCTGTTGTACCCGGGTCGTGGCCATCTTACGTGCACCTGCGCACTGCCTGCTTGCCGACGCCATCTCTCTCCTTCACTCACCCCGGAAGCTTTTGTTTCACTTCCAGGGGAACACACACCAGGCCCCACACTCGCACGTGCGCCCGCCGAGAGCGGCGTCACGCTTACCTGAGTGAGTTTAGCCCTCCGCAGGTCAGCTGAAGCGTCCTCCTCCGTGAGCCAAGCGACTCCCCGATCCTAGCCTCACGGTGCCTGCCAGCAGAGGGGGAGCAGAACCAGGACCCCCGACGCTGCTTCCAGCACTAGAGCCCCAGCAAGCGGCGTCCAGGCCAGGTATCCTCTTCTCCAAGAGTTCCCTTAGGAACAGGAAACCAACTGTGGGCGCGAGGGGGACCGCCCCTTTTATCTCTCCATAGGGTTTCCTGTTCCTAGGGGCGGATCCCCTCTCTCAAGTGGGTGCTGTCGTGGCAAAGAGAAAAATAAAAAGAGGTTAGATTATACTCACCCAGAGGCGTTCCTGCTGCGGTCCGGTCCGATGGGTGTCGCGGTCCGGGGCCTCACATCTTCTTACGATGACGTCCTCTTCTTGTCTTCATGCTGCGGCTCTGGCGCAGGCGTACTTTGCCTGTCCTGTTGAGGGCAGAGCAAAGTACTCAAAAGAAGAAAATGTCCAGCTTCACCAAATCCGTGAAAAAAAGTTTTTTTATTCACATACTTAAACATGGAGGATACAAACTTCAGCACAAACCATATGTGTAAGAATCTCAACGCGTTTCTGGAGACTAAGCTCCCTTAATCATCAGTTTGAGAATAAAGAAAACTTTTTTTCACGGATTCGGTGAAGCTGGACATTTTCTTCTTTTGGATTCTACATGCCTGGACAGCAGGTCCGTGCTCCCGAAATTTGGCTTATGCATCATGGGTGAGCTGGTTTATATTTCTTCTTTCAGAGCAAAGTACTGCAGTGCGCAGGCGCCGGGAAAGGTCAGAGGCCCGGCACCTGCACACTGCAGTACTTTGCTCTGCCCTCAGCAGGGCAGACAAAGAATGCCTGCGCCGGAGCCACAGCGTGAAGAGAAGAAGAAGACGTCATCGTAAGAAGATGGGAGGCCCCGGACGGGACCGCGACGCCCATCGGATCGGACCGCCCACCCAGGTGAGAATAATCTAACCTCTTTTTCTGATCTTTCAGGATACATCGGGTGCTTATCTACAGCGTTACAGAATGCTGTAGATAAGCCCCTGATGCTGGTGGGCTTAGCTCACCTTCGATTTTGGGGGTGACAGGTTCCCTTTAAAATTTCTAAGAAGGCAGTCCATTACAACAAGATCAAGCAGCAGACATTGGGGACAACAAAGCTACAGACCGAGAGAAGGAGAAAACTACTCTACATTGACCAGGATGACAGTCATCTTATTCGAATGTCACTCAGCAACCGCAGGATGACATCAAGTGACCTACAAAAGGAATGGCAAATGGCAGCTGGGGCGAAGTGCATGACAAGAACAGTTCATAAACAGGCTCCTAGAGGCAGGGCTCAAGTCACGTAAAGGTAGAAAAAAAAGCCTATCATCAATAAGAAGCAAAGGAGAGCCAGGCTGAAGCTTGCCAAAAACCATAAGGATTGGACCATAGAGAACTGGAGTCTCTGATGAGTCTAATTTTCAGCTTTGCCCAGCATCTGGTCGTCTAATGGTTAGACGGAGACCTGGAGAGGCGTGTCTTGCACCCACTGTGAAATTGGTGGAGGATAGGTGATGATCTGGGGATGCTTCAGCAAAACAGGAATTGGGCAGGTTAATCTTTGTGAAGGACGTATGAATCAAGTCGCATACAAGGTTATCCTGGAAAAACAGTTGATTCCTTCTGCTCAGGCAATGTTCCCCAACTCTGAGGACTGGATTTTCCAGCAGGACAATGTGCCATGCCACACAGCTAGGTCAATCAATATGTGGATGAAGGACCACCACATCAAATCCCTATCATGACCAGCCCAATCTCCAGACCTGAACCCCATTGAAAACCTCTGGAATGTAATCAAGAGGAAGATGGATTGTCACAAGCCATCATTCAAAGAAGAACTGCTAAAATTTTTGTACCAGGAGTGGCAAAAGGTAACCCAAAAGCAGTGTAAAAGACTGATGGCAAGATGCATGAAAGCTGTGATTAAAAATCATGGTTATTTCACAAAATATTGATTTCTGAACTCTTCCCGAGTTAAAACATTAGCATTGTTGTTTCTAAATGATAATGAACTTGTTTTCTTAGCATTATTTGAGGTCTGCAAGCAATGCATTTCTTTGTTATTTTGACCACTTCTCATTTTCAAAAAATACAATCTTTAGTGCATGGAAATTCGAAGACATATTGTCAGTAGTTTATAGAATAAAAGAGCAATTTACATTTTACTCAAAAATATACCTATAAAGAGAAAAATCAGACAAAACTGAAAATTTTGCAGTGGTCTCTTAATTTTTGCCAGAGCTGTCGTATGACTTCACTTGTTTCTATACTAGGCAGAATTGCAGAGATCTGCAGACTAACTGCAAAACACTTAGGGAGAAAACAAAGGTCTCTTGCTTTCCTGTGAGCAAACTGCTTGCAACCTATACTTCTGGGAGCCATCGTTTCACCACAAAATGCTCAAAGATTTGTCTCACTTCTCAGTAAATAAACAAGAGATTCATAGGCTGTTCTAATCTTGTCCTATCTACTAACAGAAGGAAAATCTGGTCTAGTGAAAAGGTTCAAATGTACTAATATTTTAAGTGGATGTCTGGCCTTGTGACAATGATGAGTGCTCTCTAGATATCCTCACTATCAAGCCATTGGAAGTCTGACACCATGCAGCATCATCATAAGCTGCTTTTAGCTCCAGACCGATATTAAAACTAATGCAGAAAAGTGATGGTACAGCGCCGTGCAATGTGCAGTGGTTGGAGCTGAGAATTGCAGATCAGCTCTTGTTTGAAAGGTGCTAAGCTGCAGTTCTCGGCAGGGGCCACTGCACAATGAAAGGAGCCATGCGCTTCAGAGGTTACTGGAGCTAGAAACAGCTGGACTGTCAGACCCCCACCAACCGGATATTGACGACCTGTCCTAACAATAGGTGAACAATATCAAAAAGTTTGACAGCACATTTAATGACCTATGCCTGTATACAAGTCATCACTTGCACATCTTTTTACAGGAAAGGCTTGGGTGGTAACCACTGGAACTTATAAACTAGTCCAGCAATATTCCATCAATTGTTTTAGTTAAAACCTATTTCTAAACATAAAATAGGCATTTAAAAAACATTTACCCCTGAAAGACCGAGCCATTTTTGTTTTCGTGGTTTTATTATTCCTCCCCTTCTTCCAAGAGCCAAATTTATTTATTTATTTATTTTTTTTATGACAACCTAGCCATGTGAGGGCTTATATTTTGTGTGGACAAATAGTAGTTTTGAGTGACAGTACTTTACAATGTAATGTACTGAAAGTAATAGTAAAAATATTAAGTGTGGGGAAATTAAAAAAAAATAAAAATCAGCCAATGTTTATTGTATTTTTTTTTCTTTTATGGCGTTATGTGCAGCAAAACGACCTGGCAGCGTGATTCTACAGGTCACTACAATAACAACAATATCACACTTTTAAAGGTTTTTTTGGTTTCCGTTACAATTTCTGACACCCAGAACCATTTTTCCATCGATGGACCGATGAAGGCTGGCTTTTTGGGTGCCGAGCTTTAGGTTTAGATGGCACCATGGGTTTTTTTTTTTTTTTGCAGTGGGATGGAGGGCCACACACTAAAAAGAGTCATTTCTGAAATTTGAGGGGTTTTTTTTTAATCCATGGCTTCATTTACCTTATAGGTTAACATTATAATTTAGATTGGAGTTTTAAGGATGCAGCAACACTATGTATAATTGAAAAGGGGATATTTCCAGTCTTAAAAAATGAAGTCCTGTAATTCTAAAGTCGGGCGTCCACAAATCAGACTCGTCTTTCCAGCACAAATCACAGATACGCAATGGAATTAATATTTGGGGAAATGGAAAGTCACAATGTTGTGTGCAATCTAAGGAGTCTAAAAGCAACGGAATTCTGATGTAAACTGCACTAAAGAAAACGCTTCATGACGAAACATAATAAATGTGGTGCAAGTCACTATTTGGACTTAAAGGGGTGTAAGCCTGGGAATTGTTCCAGATTTTGCCCAGAAATAAAGTGGACCCATCACCTCCTGGAAAACTTCATGCACTAAATAAAGACCTATAGAAAAAAAAAAAAATTATATATATATATATATATATATATATATATATATATATATATATATATATATATATATATATATATATATATATATATATATTTTTTTTTTTTTTTTCTTCCTATATTGGTAATTAAAAGGTACTTACATCTTTTGCCATGTTACCAAATATGCAGAAGTAAAACGGATTGCCACCCAGTTGAAACGTCTGCAAAAAAATAAATATGAAGAAATATAGTCAAAAAAAATAAAAATAAAATCAAGTCAATCTATTTAGAGCTAAAGTAGGGATGCCAGCCAGAAGAAAGTATTCACAAGTTCTCGAAAAGGTCCTTGTTGCAGACATGTGATTTTTTAGGCCACATGGACAGCAACACTCAGTCTATGAAATTGTTTATGGAAGAGAACTTGTCTCCTGATGCGTTTCTTAGAGCACTCGGATGTCCCAATCCTGTTATTCCACCTACACATGTTATTACAAAATGAACAACTGGTGCATCCCTACTCAGCCCAACACATGAGCAACTGGTAACATCAAATAATTCATTTATACATTTCTATGACGGATAACAGGAGCAGCAAAATGTTAGAATCTGAGAGCACCATAATGCAGGAGCAGAGACCCCGATTCCAGCAATGTGTCACACACTGGCCTGTGGTTTACTGTTAATAAAAAAAAAAAAATCCCTCAACAGTGCTGGTAAATACAGATCTGTCTCCAATATTCCCTTTATCTCTAAACTTCTGGAGCCCTTGGTCCACTCGGCTATCTCACAGATCACTTTCTACTTGACCCTTTACACCAGTGGTCCCCAACTCCAGGCCTCGAGGGCCGCCAACAGTGCAGGTTTTCAGGATTTCTTTAGTATTGCATCGGTGGTAATGTGATCATCTGCACAGGTGATGATTCCAACCCCTGTGCAATACTAAGGAAATCCTGAAAACCTGCACTGTTGGCGGCCCTCAAGGCCTGGAGTTGGGGACCACTGCTTTACACTCTACTGAAACTGCCCTTACTAAAGTCTCTTATGATCTACTAACCACTAAATCTAATGATTACAACTCCGTGCTGATTCTCCTGAATGTTTCTACAGCATTCGACACTGTTGATCACAAACTCCTGCTCACGATGCTTTGCTCTATAGGCCACCTCTATGACTGCTCCTTCACTGTATTTTTTTGCTGGTTCCTCTTCCCCTTACGGTCGAGGTTCAAGGCTCAGTCCTAGGCCCCCTCCTCTTCTCCTTATATACTGCCCCTATTAGATAGTCAGTGACCATTTTGGTCGAGGAATAAAATGGTCCGACTCAAAATATATAATACTAGATGGCAGCCCGATTCTAAAGAATCGGGAGTCTAGAATCCATATATACTTTATTTATTCAAATGTAAGAATAATACAATTAATAAATAATAGTAAGAAAGAACAAAAATAATAGGCAGTATATGGAGAAAACATCAAACAAAAGTTCAAAATTGGTGTGAAAATGTCACTGAACCACTTCACAACTAAATATATATAGTTTTGGTAAATGGTATTATCATTTTTTTGACGAAATTCGGCAGGAGCTTGAAGAGCAACGTCACTGGGCCCGCCTCCACGCAGTAGAAACTTGCTGTGAGGTAAAAATTCAAAAATCACACCAAAATGGCGGGCGGAGTCTGTCACAGTACGGCACGTTTCTGATTGGTCGCTCGCAGCAGGCGGCAACCAATCAGACACTGGACACTGTTGACGTCACTTATCTCCGGACATTAGCTCCGGACAGGAAGTTGGCACAAATTGCAGGAAGTAGTATTCTAGGCAATTATATATTAGAAATTAGGTTCAGTAGTACAATGCAGGATGCGCTGTAAATGTTTTCACAATAATTTGGGAAAGTTATGAAATGTCCTATAAATGTCTGTTCCTGATCTAAGGATCTAGTCTGTGAAATGAATCTGTGCTGCACTTTATGTACATGCTCAGTAGTGGCCAGTAGGGTTGAGCGACTTTTCTTTTTATAGGATCGGGTCGGATTTCACGAAACCCGACTTTTTCAAAAGTCGGATCGAGTGAAATCGGCCTATCCTATAGAAAAGTCGGGGTCGGGCGAAACACGAAACCCAATGCAGTGCATTGGGATTCTAATGGTTCCCAGGGTCTGAAGGAGAGGAAACTCTCCTTCAGGCCCTGGGATCCATATTTAAGTGTAAAATAAAGAATCAAAATAAAAAATATTGATATACTTACCCTCGGACGCACCCTGGTTCTCACCGGCAGCCTTCCTTCCTTAGAATCAGCGCCTGAAGGACCTTCGATGACGTCGTGGCTTGTGATTGGTCGCGTGAGCGGTCACATGGGCGTCACGCGACCAATCACAAGCCGTGACGTCATCTAAGGTCCTTCAGGCGCTGATTCTTAGGAAGGAAGGCTGCAGGTTAGAACCAGGGCGCGTCCAAGGGTGAGTATATACCTATTAGGAATATACTAACCCTCGGACGCTTCCTTCCTAAGAATTAGCGCCTGAAGGACCTTAGATGATGTCGCGGCTTGTGATTGGTCGCGTGACCGCCCATGTGACCGCTCACGCGACCAATCACAAGCCGCGACGTCATCGAAGGCCCTTCAGGCGCTCATTCTTAGGAAGGAAGGCTGCCGGTGAGAACCAGGGTGCGTCCGAGGGTGAGTATATCAATATTTTTTTTTTTTATTCTTTATTTTACACTTAAATATGAATTCCGATACCGATTCCCGATATCTTAAACATATCGGAACTCGGTATCGGAATTCCGATTCCAGATCAGAAGATCGCCGACCTCATGGCCGACCACACACAGGGCTCGGGTCGGGTTTCATGAAACCCGACTTTGCCAAAAGTCAGCGACTTCTGAATCTGGCCGACCCGTTTCGCTCAACCCTTGTGACCAGTGCTGTGGAGTCTGAGTCAGGGGAATTGAGGACGGTTTGGTTACAGACTCCACAGCTCCAACCCGAACTTCCCACTCCCATCTCCAACACTTCTCGAGTGTTAGGGTATGTGCATACGTTGCGCATTCTCTGCCGATCCGCAGCGTTTGAGGTGCAGAAAAGCTGCAGATCTGCAATTGATTGATTGTACTGTAGTACAATGTAAATCAATGAGAAAAAAAAATGCTGTGCACACTTTGCGGAAAATCCGCTGCGGAAACGCTGCGGTTTAAAATAAGTAGCATGTAACTTCTTTTTTGTGAATCTGCAGAGTTTTTGGACCCATTCCATTATAGAAAACCGCAGGGGTAAAAAACACAGCAAATCCGCAAGAAAACCACAGCAAAAAAGCACAAAAAATGCGAAAAATCCGCAGGTGCGTTTTCTGCCAGGAGAGGCAGAATCCGCACCAGTAATTCCTAAGCCTAATCCGCAATGTGTGCACATAGCCTTACACCAACTTTGGAAAGTGCTGTGAAATATGTTGGCGCTATAGAAATAAAAATGATTATATTATTAATCGGTGTTTTATCAGCAGGAGCTTATCACCACAGGACTAAAGGTACCTTCACACTCAGCGACGCTGCAGCGATACCGACAACGATGTCGATCGCTGCAGCGTCGCTGTTTGGTCGCTGGAGAGCTGTCACGCAGACAGCTCTCCAGCGACCAACGATGCCGAAGTCCCCGGGTAAACATCGGGTTACTAAGCGCAGGGCCGCGCTTAGTAACCCGATGTTTACCCTGGTTACCAGCGTAAAAGTAAAAAAAAAACACTACAAACTTACCTTCTGCTGTCTGTCCCCCGGCGCTGTGCTTTCCTGCACTGACTGTGAGCACAGCGGCTGGAAAACAGAGCGGTGACGTCACCGCTGTGCTTTCCGGCCAGCCGGCGCTCACAGCCAGTGTAGGAAGCACAACGCCGGGGGACAGACAGCGGAAGGTAAGTATGTAGTGTTTGTTTTTTTTACTTTTATGCTGGTAACCAGGGTAAACATCGGGTTACTAAGCGCGGTCCTGCGCTTAGTAACCCGATGTTTACCCTGGTTACCAGTGAAGACATCGCTGAATCGGCGTCACACACGCCGATTCAGCGATGTCTGCGGGAGATCCAGCGACGAAACAAAATTCTGGACTTTCTGCAGCGACCAGCGATATCACAGCAGGCGCCTGATCGCTGCTGCGTGTCAAACTGAACGATATCGCTAGCCAGGACGATGCAACGTCACGGATCGTTAGTGATATCGTTCAGTGTGACGGTACCTTAAGTGTCCCGTGCCTCCTAGTCCAACCCTGCCTGCTACCACCACTGATCAGCAACTGTCACTATATAATGTACACACAAAGCTATGAGGTGGGCGATGTTAGACACAGATTAACAAGTGAGCGCTGCTTAATCTGCTGCAGAGAAAACTGCAACCTTCAAAACTGCTGCTCCCAGTATTTTAAGTGATCCATCACTGGAATCTGGGTCTTTATTCCTACCTCATGGTGCTGTTAATTACAAAATTGTTGTTCCCAAAGGAATTTATTCACACAAATGAGTCGATACTTTCTTCCGCTCAGATAAAATGTGAATGCTGCAGCTGATTAACAGACGGTGATTGGCTGCAGCTCATGTTATGTTCCCACCGGATACTAACCCAAGCAGATCAGAAGGAAACTGCAGGGCTGAGTATGGAAGGGTAGCGCCAGTCCTCCATGAGCCCATAAACACGGGTTATTCAGTAGTGGAAAAGACCTTTACAAGGTACATACAATTAACCTCATATTTTCAAAGCTTAAAAGCAATGGTAGGAAACACATCTGGAAGAGCAAGAGGTCTGGATGCACGGACAGCTATACAAAACCAGATACCTCTCTTGCAAAGCTCCACTTCAGAAGAGGCTTTCATCATTATGTGGTTGTGTAAGTAACTGGACCATCTGTTTTCCTGCCATCACTCAAACTTCCGGCGGAACATACAGTCAGCTGTGTAAATGAAGGTAATTTATTCATAATGCTTATTTAGTATCCACCATTGCTGTATTCTGTACATTCGTCTCCATTTCCACTGGGAATAATCTACTTTACCTTCTCTAGGGGCACAGATGCACCCACTCCAATATATTTAATAAGAATAGGGTACCAAGTCAAATCTGAGTATACACGCTGGTCCTGTAGGGCCAGCCACCGTGACGGCATGTTGCCCTCATGATCGCCTTATGCTCATGTGGGTTTCCTGCTCACACATTACAAAACGCAATGCATAGGAAAGCCATGAGCACTATCAAATGAGAGGGGGAGACTGACGATTTCCTAAATGTTATGAGCAGGGCTATAAGGTCTAAGCCCATTTTGGTGGAGTTGAAGTCATGGAAATTGAAGAGTCGGGAGTCTGAGGTTTGGCTGTGGAGTCGTGGAGCTGGAACCCATTTTGGTGGAGTCGGAGTCATGGAATTTGAGGAGTCGGAGGTTTGCCTTACCAACGCCACAAGCCTGGTTATGAGAAAAGCGGAGAATTGTAACATGCCCTGTATACCGTGGATCTGCAGGAAAGGCAACAATCTCCAGCAACTCAGGAAGCCCAGGCCCCAGGATCCTATAAACTGATCAGGAACTTGCTTTGATAGTAATCAAACTAAACTTTTTGTAGAGTGAGGCATCACAAACCCATGGTGCCAGATAGAAAGCTACAACAAATGCTAGGAGCACTAGATATCTATTGAGTTTTACGAAGCTTCTTTTTATCTCCTACTGCCCAAAAAATAAAATGTCCCTGGAACAGTTCAACTGTCTACTAAAATGAAGTAATTTGATAACCACAGTTCCTTGGCGAGGCTGCATCCTCATTATAATAGCGGCAGGTAGGACACTGGGTGCTCTGTGCTGCGATATCAGACACAAGAGATACTGAAGTGCTACAGGATATTCATAAGGCTATGTGCACACGTTCTGGATTTTTCGCGTTTTTTTCGCTATAAAAACGTGATATAACACTTAAATACACATACATATGCATCCCATAATTTATAATGCATTCAGAAATTTTTGTGGATATGTTTTTCGCGGAAAAAAACGAAGCATGTTCATTAATTTTGCAGATTTCCCACTATGCTATTGCATCCCAGAACCTCCGGGGGAAAAAACGCCAAAAATCCGCAAAAAAAACTATGCAAAAAACACAAGAAATCCGTGAAAATTCCGCAGGCGGATTTCTGGCAGAAAATGTCCGGTTTTGTTCAGGAAATTTCTGAAAGAAATCCTGACGTGCACACGTTGCGGATTAGGCTTAGGAATTTCTGGTGCGGATTCTGTCTCTCCTGGCAGAAAACGCACCTGCGGATTAGTCGCGTTTTTTGTGCGTTTTTGCTGCGGTTTTCTTGTGGATTTACTGCGTTTTTTACCCCTGTGGTTTTCTATAATGGAATGGGTACAAAAACGCTGCAGATTCACAAAACAGAAGTGACATGCTACTTCTTTTAAACCGCAGCGTTTCCGCAGCGGATTTTCCGCAAAGTGTGCACAGCATATTTTTTCACATTGATTTACATTGTACTGTAAATCAATTGCGGATCTGCAGTGTTTCTGCACCTCAAAAAACGCTGCGGATCCACAGAGAATCCGCAACATGTGCACATAGCCTTAGACAGTGCTTGCCCTACTGGGAGGTCTGGAGCCTCCTCTAGTTGTTGGTGCCACTGGGGAGTCAGATTTCCTAGAAGTGATCATAACCTGCAGTTTATTCTATGGCTGCAACATTTCATGGGATTTCGATTTTCCTTCATTCTGATAACACTCACTCTCCCCAGGTCCAACACTGGGTCTCTGCCGCTGGTGACTGCTTGCCAGATGTAGGTCATGTCAGCAGCCAAAGGGCCCAACAGATTATGCTATCCGAGCTCTGTGATGGGCTGCAGCCGGTAAGCAATCACTGGAGCAGTGGCAGAAGGCCAGCGCAGGACACAGGGACGATCAGTAGCGTTCGTTTTTTTAATTATTTTCTGATCAAAAGGTTAAAAAAGGAAAATTGAGAATGGCACTCTAACTTCACTGTTCCTAGAGGTGGTGATGCCCCAACATCATCTTGGTCGGTTTGGTTGAGGCCCCAGCAGAAAATGGGAAGACAATAATCCATGCAGACTACAATCCACCCAGATTTTCACATGCACTAGGCCTAAAGCCAAACAGCAGGCCGTCGACTGGGGTGCAGGATACATGACCAGAAAGATAGGACACGGCTGTCCACCCCTGGTCTATAAACACGCCAATCTCATCCATGCCACCCTTGTGCACCGCTACCGTCACCTCTGAATCATAGGTCACACAGCACTGGGGTCACCCAGGGTCAGGGGATTGTGTATCTGCTCCCCTCCCATCTATCACCCTCCAAAGTAAGACAAGGGTGCTGGAAGCTCTTGCAGGGCGGGATGAGACATCTGGGAGAGAAATAGAAAAATACATGCCACACACACTGACAGGAGGATGGTGGGCAGCCTAAGACGCCTGATGTGCCCCACACACTGGCAGGGGAGGATGGTGGGCAGCCTCGGACGCCTGAAGTGCCCCACACACACTAGCAGAGGAGGATGGTGGGTGCTCCACACACTGGCAGAGGATGGTGGGCAGCCCCGGACCCCTGATGTGCCCCACACACACTGACAGGAGGATGGTGGGCAGCCTTGGACCCCTGATGTGCCCCACACACACTGATAGGAGGATGGTAGGCAGCCTCGGACCCCTGATGTGCCCCACACACACTGGCAGAGGAGGATGGTGGGCAGCCTCGGACCCCTGATGTGCCCCACACACACTGGCAGAGGATGGTGGGCAGCCTCGGACCCCTGATGTGCCCCACACACACTGGCAGAGGATGGTGGGTAGCCTCGGACCCCTGATGTGCCCCACACACACTGGCAGAGGAGGATGGTGGGCAGCCTCGGATGCCTGATGTGCCCCACACACACACTGAGAGGATGGTGGGCAGCCCTGGACCCCTGATGTGCCCCACACACTGGCAGAGGATGGTGGGCAGCCTCGGATGTCTGATGTGCCCCTCACACACACAGAGGATGGTGGGCAGCATCGGACCCCTGATGTGCCCCACACACTGGCAGAGGATGGTGGGCAGCCTCGGACCCCTGATGTGCCCCACACACTGGCAGGGGAGGATGGTGGGCAGCATCGGACCCCTGATGTGCCCCACACACTGTCAGAGGATGGTGGGCAGCCCCGGACCCCTGATGTGCCCCACACACTGAGGGAGGAGGATGGTGGGTAGCCTTGGACCCCTGATGTGCCCCACACACACTGACAGGAGGATGGTGGGCAGCCTTGGACCCCTGATGTGCCCCACACACTGGCAGAAGAGGATGGTGGGCAGCCTCGGACCCCTGATGTGCCCCACACACTGGCAGAGGAGGATGGTGGGTAGCCTCGGACCCCTGATGTGCCCCACACACTGGCAGAGGATGGTGGGCAGCCCCAGACCCCTGATGTGCCCCACACACAGAGAGGAGGATGGTGGGTAGCCTCGGACCCCTGATGTGCCCCACATACTGGCAGAGGATGGTGGGCAGCCCCGGACCCCTAATGTGCCCCACACACAGAGAGGAGGATGGTGGGTAGCCTCGGACCTCTGATGTGCCCCACACACTGGCAGAGGATGGTGGGCAGCCCCGGACCCCTGATGTGCCCCACACACAGAGAGGAGGATGGTGGGTAGCCTCGGACCCCTGATGTGCCCCACACACTGGCAGAGGATGGTGGGCAGCCCTGGACCCCTGATGTGCCCCACACACAGAGAGGAGGATGGTGGGTAGCCTCGGACCCCTGATGTGCCCTACACACACACTGGTAGGATGGTGGGCAGCCTCGGACACCTGATGTGCCCCACACACTGACAGGAGGATGGTGGGTGCCCCACACACTGGCAGAGGGGGATGGAGGGCAGCCCCGGCCCCCTGATGTGCCCCACACACTGGCAGAAGATGGTGGGTAGCCTCGGACCCCTGATGTACCCCACACACAAAGAGGAGGATGGTGGGTAGCCTCGGACCCCTGATGTGCCCCACACACTGGCAGAGGATGGTGGGCAGCCCCGGACCCCTGATGTGCCCCACACACTGGCAGGGGAGGATGGTGGGCAGCCTCGGACCCCTGATGTGCCCCACACACTGGCAGAGGATGGTGGGCAGCCCCGGACCCCTGATGTGCCCCACACACAGAGAGGATGGTGGGTAGCCTCGGACCCCTGATGTGCCCCACACACACTGACAGGAGGATGGTGGGCAGCCTTGGACCCCTGATGTGCCCCACACACTGGCAGAAGAGGATGGTGGGCAGCCTCGGACCCCTGATGTGCCCCACACACTGGCAGAGGAGGATGGTGGGTAGCCTCGGACCCCTGATGTACCCCACACACAAACAGGAGGATGGTGGGTAGCCTCGGACCCCTGATGTGCCCCACACACTGGCAGGGGAGGATGGTGGGCAGCCTCGGACCCCTGATGTGTCCCACACACAGAGAGGAGGATGATGGGTAGCCTCGGACCCCTGATGTGCCCCACACACACTGACAGGAGGATGGTGGGCAGCCTTGGACCCCTGATGTGCCCCACACACTGGCAGAAGAGGATGGTGGGCAGCCCCGGACCCCTGATGTGCCCCACACAGAGGAGGATGGTGGGTAGCCTCGGACCTCTGATGTGCCCCACACACTGGCAGAGGATGGTGGGCAGCCCCGGACCCCTGATGTGCCCCACACACTGGCAGAGGAGGATGGTGGGCAGCCTCGGACCCCTGATGTGCTCCACACACTGGCAGAGGAGGATGGTGGGCAGCCCCGGACCCCTGATGTGCCCCACACACAGAGGAGGATGGTGGGTAGCCTCGGACCCCTGATGTGCCCCACACACTGGCAGAGGATGGTGGGCAGCCCCGGACCCCTGATGTGCCCCACACACTGGCAGAGGAGGATGGTGGGCAGCCTCGGACCCCTGATGTGCCCCACACACTGGCAGAGGAGGATGGTGGGTAGCCTCGGACCCCTGATGTGCCCCACACACTGGCAGAGGATGGTGAGCAGCCCCGGATCCCTGATGTGCCCAACACACAGAGAGGAGGATGGTGGGTAGCCTCGGACCCCTGATGTGCCCCACACACTGGCAGAGGATGGTGGGCAGCCCCGGACCCCTGATGTGCCCCACACACAGAGAGGAGGATGGTGGGTAACCTCGGACCCCTGATGTGCCCCACACACTGGCAGAGGATGGTGGGCAGCCCCGGACCCCTGATGTGCCCCACACACAGAGAGGAGGATGGTGGGTAGACTCGGACCCCTGATGTACCCCACACACACTGGCAGAAGAGGATGGTGGGCAGCCTCGGACCCCTGATGTGCCCCACACACTGGTAGGATGGTGGGCAGCCTCGGACCCCTGAGGTGCCACACACACTGGCAGAAGAGGATGGTGGGCAGCCTCGGACCACTGATGTGCCCCACACACAGAGAGGAGGATGGTGGGTAGCCTCGGACCCCTGATGTGCCCCACACACTGGTAGGATGGTGGGTAGCCTCGGACCCCTGAGGTGCCACACACATTGGCAGAAGAGGATGGTGGGCAGCCCCGGACCCCTGATGTGCCCCACACACACTGGCAGAAGAGGATGGTGGGTAGCCTCGGACCCCTGATGTGCCCCACACACAGAGAGGAGGATGGTGGGTAGACTCGGACCCCTGATGTACCCCACACACACTGGCAGAAGAGGATGGTGGGCAGCCTCGGACCCCTGATGTGCCCCACACACTGGTAGGATGGTGGGCAGCCTCGGACCCCTGAGGTGCCACACACATTGGCAGAAGAGGATGGTGGGCAGCCCCGGACCCCTGATGTGCCCCACACACACTGGCAGAAGAGGATGGTGGGCAGCCTCGGACCCCTGATGTGCCCCACACACTGGTAGGATGGTGGGCAGCCTCGGACCCCTGAGGTGCCACACACACTGGCAGAAGAGGATGGTGGGCAGCCTCGGACCACTGATGTGCCCCACACACTGGCAGAGGATGGTGGGCAGCCCCGGACCCCTGATGTGCCCCACACACAGAGAGGAGGATGGTGGGTAGCCTCGGACCCCTGATGTGCCCCACACACTGGTAGGATGGTGGGTAGCCTCGGACCCCTGAGGTGCCACACACATTGGCAGAAGAGGATGGTGGGCAGCCCCGGACCCCTGATGTGCCCCACACACACTGGCAGAAGAGAATGGTGGGTAGCCTCGGACCCCTGAGGTGCCACACACATTGGCAGAAGAGGATGGTGGGCAGCCTCGGACCCCTGATGTGCCCCACACACTGAAAGAGGAGGATGGCGGGCAGCGTCAGACCCCCTATACCCCTCCATGTATGCAGGAGGTTGGATAGGCCGTGCTTCCAGAAGCCAGGCTGGCACTGCTCCCTGCATATACCCGTGGCGGGAACACTCAGGCCCGCTCCCTCCCGGTGGGGACACAGGCAGCCATGTTAGCAGTGCCCCGGTGCCAGGCTGCGCGGTGGGGTAGGCCGCACACAGCGTGGACTGCACAGATCCGGGACTAGCGCTCACCGTGTCCCGAGCTCAGGGCCTCACCCCGGACACCCGCTCCGGGCCGTCAGCAGAAGGTGCAGGCCCGCTCCTGTGAGTGGGGGAGGCGGAGGAGGGCCAGCAGCTGCGGTGCACGCAGCACACAACACGGCGGCGCTGGCTGCGGCCTAGGCCCGTACCGGAGATGCTGTGCGGGCGGCCGTCACGGGGAGACGGGTGCAGGATCGGGCGGCAGCGGGGGATGCAGCATCCTCAGTGGCCCCTACTTCTCTGCACGGCGCGGGCCCTCTCCACACTGGCCGCGGTCACCGCTGCTCTTCCGTGCCGGCCCGGCTGCTAGGTGCTCGGAGCCGGTGACTGTCTCCCCGTATGCCCGCGCACTGCCGCCTTCCTCCCAGGCCCGTCTTCTCTTCCTCCTCTCGCTGTATCCTCCCTTCCCGTCACCTCAAACAAAAAACCGAGCTTGGCGGCGTCTGGCCGACCTGCACAGCGATTGGTTGAAAGGGCTTTCACGTCAGGAAATGTAACTCCGCCCCCCACCAGCTCCGGTGCGCAGTTCTCCATTCTGTTTGGGTACAATTGCAGCTAGCGAGTGATGTCATGAGACCTGGGGCGCTGATTGGCCATCCTGGGCGTCAATGAGGAAGGAGTGTTTATGGGAACTCGTGCACGCGTCCGTGACGTCATCAACTGACTGAAAGATTCCTCTGACTCTTGTTCCAGCTGTTCCTGTGGGAGGCGCCGTGCACTGGTCACCTGCTGGACTAGCAGCCCCGACCCTGCACGGAGCCACTGCGGGCGCCCTCCCTGCTGCACCGCACGGAACCACCGCACAGAGCTACTGCGGGCGCCCTCCCTGCTGCACCGCACAGAGCTACTGCACTGCACCCAGTCACTGCACAGAGCTACTGCAGGCGCCCTCCCTGCTCCACTGCACAGAGCTACTGCAGGCGCCCTCCCTGCTCCACTGCACAGAGCTACTGCAGGCGCCCTCCCTGCTCCACTGCACAGAGCTACTGCAGGCGCCCTCCCTGCTCCACTGCACAGAGCTACTGCAGGCGCCCTCCCTGCTGCACCGCACAGAGCTACTGCAGGCGCCCTCCCTGCTGCACCGCACAGAGCTACTGCAGGCGCCCTCCCTGCTCCACCGCACAGAGCTACTGCAGGCGCCCTCCCTGCTGCACCGCACAGAACTACTGCAGGCGCCCTCCCTGCTCCACCGCACAGAGCTACTGCAGGCGCCCTCCCTGCTCCACCGCACAGAGCTACTGCGGGCGCCCTCCCTGCTGCACCGCACGGAACCACCGCACAGAGCCACTGCGGGCGCCCTCCCTGCTGCACCGCACAGAGCTACTGCACTGCACCCAGTCACTGCACAGAGCTACTGCAGGCGCCCTCCCTGCTGCACCGCACAGAGCTACTGCAGGCGCCCTCCCTGCTCCACCGCACAGAGCTACTGCAGGCGCCCTCCCTGCTGCACCGCACAGAGCTACTGCAGGCGCCCTCCCTGCTGCACCGCACAGAGCTACTGCAGGCGCCCTCCCTGCTCCACCGCACAGAGCTACTGCAGGCGCCCTCCCTGCTGCACCGCACAGAGCTACTGCAGGCGCCCTCCCTGCTGCACCGCACAGAGCTACTGCAGGCGCCCTCCCTGCTGCACCGCACAGAGCTACTGCAGGCGCCCTCCCTGCTCCACCGCACAGAGCTACTGCAGGCGCCCTCCCTGCTGCACCGCACAGAGCTACTGCAGGCGCCCTCCCTGCTGCACCGCACAGAGCTACTGCAGGCGCCCTCCCTGCTCCACCGCACGGAACCACCGCACAGAGCTACTGCACTGCACCCAGTCCCTGCACAGAGCTACTGCAGGCGCCCTCCCTGCTCCACTGCACCCAGTCACTGCACAGAGCTACTGCGGGCGCCCTCCCTGCTCCACTGCACCCAGTCACTGCACGGAGCCACTGCGGGCGCCCTCCCTGCTGCACCGCACAGAACTACTGCAGGCGCCCTCCCTGCTGCACCGCACAGAACTACTGCAGGCGCCCTCCCTGCTGCACCGCACAGAGCTACTGCAGGCGCCCTCCCTGCTCCACCGCACAGAGCTACTGCACCGCACAGAGCTACTGCAGGCGCCCTCCCTGCTGCACCGCACAGAGCTACTGCAGGCGCCCTCCCTGCTCCACCGCACGGAACCACCGCACAGAGCTACTGCACTGCACCCAGTCACTGCACAGAGCTACTGCAGGCGCCCTCCCTGCTCCACCGCACAGAGCTACTGCAGGCGCCCTCCCTGCTGCACCGCACGGAACCACCGCACAGAGCTACTGCACTGCACCCAGTCACTGCACAGAGCTACTGCAGGCGCCCTCCCTGCTCCACTGCACCCAGTCACTGCACAGAGCTACTGCGGGCGCCCTCCCTGCTCCACTGCACCCAGTCACTGCACGGAGCCACTGCGGGCGCCCTCCCTGCTGCACCGCACGGAACCACCGCACAGAGCTACTGCACTGCACCCAGTCACTGCACAGAGCTACTGCAGGCGCCCTCCCTGCTCCACTGCACCCAGTCACTGCACAGAGCTACTGCGGGCGCCCTCCCTGCTCCACTGCACCCAGTCACTGCACGGAGCCACTGCGGGCGCCCTCCCTGCTGCACCGCACGGAACCACCGCACAGAGCTACTGCAGGCGCCCTCCCTGCTCCACTGCACCCAGTCACTGCACAGAGCTACTGCGGGCGCCCTCCCTGCTCCACTGCACCCAGTCACTGCACGGAGCCACTGCGGGCGCCCTCCCTGCTGCACCGCACGGAACCACCGCACAGAGCTACTGCACTGCACCCAGTCACTGCACATAGCTACTGCAGGCGCCCTCCCTGCTCCACTGCACCCAGTCACTGCACAGAGCTACTGCGGGCGCCCTCCCTGCTCCACTGCACCCAGTCACTGCACGGAGCCACTGCGGGCGCCCTCCCTGCTGCACCGCACGGAACCACCGCACAGAGCTACTGCAGGCGCCCTCCCTGCTCCACTGCACCCAGTCACTGCACAGAGCTACTGCAGGCGCCCTCCCTGCTGCACCGCACGGAACCACCGCACAGAGCTACTGCACTGCACCCAGTCACTGCACAGAGCTACTGCAGGCGCCCTCCCTGCTCCACTGCACCCAGTCACTGCACAGAGCTACTGCGGGCGCCCTCCCTGCTCCACTGCACCCAGTCACTGCACGGAGCCACTGCGGGCGCCCTCCCTGCTGCACCGCACGGAACCACCGCACAGAGCTACTGCACTGCACCCAGTCACTGCACAGAGCTACTGCAGGCGCCCTCCCTGCTCCACTGCACCCAGTCACTGCACAGAGCTACTGCGGGCGCCCTCCCTGCTCCACTGCACCCAGTCACTGCACGGAGCCACTGCGGGCGCCCTCCCTGCTGCACCGCACGGAACCACCGCACAGAGCTACTGCAGGCGCCCTCCCTGCTCCACTGCACCCAGTCACTGCACAGAGCTACTGCGGGCGCCCTCCCTGCTCCACTGGACCCAGTCACTGCACGGAGCCACTGCGGGCGCCCTCCCTGCTGCACCGCACGGAACCACCGCACAGAGCTACTGCACTGCACCCAGTCACTGCACAGAGCTACTGCAGGCGCCCTCCCTGCTCCACTGCACCCAGTCACTGCACAGAGCTACTGCGGGCGCCCTCCCTGCTCCACTGCACCCAGTCACTGCACGGAGCCACTGCGGGCGCCCTCCCTGCTGCACCGCACGGAACCACCGCACAGAGCTACTGCAGGCGCCCTCCCTGCTCCACTGCACCCAGTCACTGCACAGAGCTACTGCAGGCGCCCTCCCTGCTCCACTGCACAGAGCTACTGCAGGCGCCCTCCCTGCTCCACTGCACAGAGCTACTGCAGGCGCCCTCCCTGCTGCACCGCACAGAGCTACTGCAGGCGCCCTCCCTGCTCCACTGCACCCAGTCACCGCACAGAGCTACTGCAGGCGCCCTCCCTGCTCCACCGCACAGAGCTACTGCAGGCGCCCTCCCTGCTGCACTGCACCCAGTCACTGCACAGAGCTACTGCAGGCGCCCTCCCTGCTCCACCGCACAGAGCTACTGCAGGCGCCCTCCCTGCTGCACTGCACCGTCACTGCACAGAGCTACTGCAGGCGCCCTCCCTGCTCCACCGCACAGAGCTACTGCAGGCGCCCTCCCTGCTCCACTGCACAGAGCTACTGCAGGCGCCCTCCCTGCTCCACCGCACAGAGCTACTGCAGGCGCCCTCCCTGCTCCACCGCACAGAGCTACTGCAGGCGCCCTCCCTGCTCCACCGCACAGAGCTACTGCAGGCGCCCTCCCTGCTCCACCGCACAGAGCTACTGCACTGCACCCAGTCACTGCACAGAGCTACTGCAGGCGCCCTCCCTGCTCCACCGCACAGAGCTACTGCAGGCGCCCTCCCTGCTGCACTGCACCCAGTCACTGCAGGCGCCCTCCCTGCTCCACCGCACAGAGCTACTGCAGGCGCCCTCCCTGCTCCACCGCACAGAGCTACTGCAGGCGCCCTCCCTGCTCCACCGCACAGAGCTACTGCAGGCGCCCTCCCTGCTCCACCGCACAGAGCTACTGCAGGCGCCCTCCCTGCTCCACCGCACAGAGCTACTGCAGGCGCCCTCCCTGCTCCACCGCACAGAGCTACTGCAGGCGCCCTCCCTGCTCCACCGCACAGAGCTACTGCAGGCGCCCTCCCTGCTGCACTGCACCCAGTCACTGCACAGAGCTACTGCAGGCGCCCTCCCTGCTCCACTGCACAGAGCTACTGCAGGCGCCCTCCCTGCTGCACTGCACCCAGTCACTGCACAGAGCTACTGCAGGCGCCCTCCCTGCTCCACTGCACAGAGCTACTGCAGGCGCCCTCCCTGCTGCACCGCACAGAGCTACTGCAGGCGCCCTCCCTGCTCCACCGCACAGAACTACTGCAGGCGCCCTCCCTGCTGCACCGCACAGAGCTACTGCAGGTGCCCTCCCTGCTCCACTGCACAGAGCTACTGCAGGCGCCCTCCCTGCTGCACCGCACAGAGCTACTGCAGGCGCCCTTCCTGCTGCACTGCACCCAGTCACTGCACAGAGCTACTGCAGGCGCCCTCCCTGCTCCACTGCACAGAGCTACTGCAGGCGCCCTCCCTGCTGCACCGCACAGAGCTACTGCAGGCGCCCTCCCTGCTCCACCGCACAGAACTACTGCAGGCGCCCTCCCTGCTGCACCGCACAGAGCTACTGCAGGCGCCCTCCCTGCTCCACTGCACAGAGCTACTGCAGGCGCCCTCCCTGCTGCACCGCACAGAGCTACTGCAGGCGCCCTTCCTGCTGCACTGCACCCAGTCACTGCACAGAGCTACTGCAGGTGCCCTCCCTGCTCCACCGCTCAGATCTACTGCAGGCGCCCTCCCTGCTGCACCGCACGGAACCACCGCACAGCGCTACTGCAGGCGCCCTCCCTGCTGCACCGCACAGAGCTACTGCAGGCGCCCTCCCTGCTGCACCGCACAGAGCTACTGCAGGCGCCCTCCCTGCTCCACCGCACAGAGCTACTGCAGGCGCCCTCCCTGCTGCACCGCACAGAGCTACTGCAGGCGCCCTCCCTGCTGCACCGCACAGAGCTACTGCAGGCGCCCTCCCTGCTGCACCGCACAGAGCTACTGCAGGCGCCCTCCCTGCTGCACCGCACAGAGCTACTGCAGGCGCCCTCCCTGCTGCACCGCACAGAGCTACTGCAGGCGCCCTCCCTGCTCCACCGCACAGAGCTACTGCAGGCGCCCTCCCTGCTGCACCGCACAGAGCTACTGCAGGCGCCCTCCCTGCTGCACCGCACAGAGCTACTGCAGGCGCCCTCCCTGCTCCACCGCACGGAACCACCGCACAGAGCTACTGCACTGCACCCAGTCCCTGCACAGAGCTACTGCAGGCGCCCTCCCTGCTCCACTGCACCCAGTCACTGCACAGAGCTACTGCGGGCGCCCTCCCTGCTCCACTGCACCCAGTCACTGCACGGAGCCACTGCGGGCGCCCTCCCTGCTGCACCGCACGGAACCACCGCACAGAGCTACTGCAGGCGCCCTCCCTGCTCCACTGCACCCAGTCACTGCACAGAGCTACTGCGGGCGCCCTCCCTGCTCCACTGCACCCAGTCACTGCACGGAGCCACTGCGGGCGCCCTCCCTGCTGCACCGCACGGAACCACCGCACAGAGCTACTGCACTGCACCCAGTCACTGCACATAGCTACTGCAGGCGCCCTCCCTGCTCCACTGCACCCAGTCACTGCACAGAGCTACTGCGGGCGCCCTCCCTGCTCCACTGCACCCAGTCACTGCACGGAGCCACTGCGGGCGCCCTCCCTGCTGCACCGCACGGAACCACCGCACAGAGCTACTGCAGGCGCCCTCCCTGCTCCACTGCACCCAGTCACTGCACAGAGCTACTGCAGGCGCCCTCCCTGCTGCACCGCACGGAACCACCGCACAGAGCTACTGCACTGCACCCAGTCACTGCACAGAGCTACTGCAGGCGCCCTCCCTGCTCCACTGCACCCAGTCACTGCACAGAGCTACTGCGGGCGCCCTCCCTGCTCCACTGCACCCAGTCACTGCACGGAGCCACTGCGGGCGCCCTCCCTGCTGCACCGCACGGAACCACCGCACAGAGCTACTGCACTGCACCCAGTCACTGCACAGAGCTACTGCAGGCGCCCTCCCTGCTCCACTGCACCCAGTCACTGCACAGAGCTACTGCGGGCGCCCTCCCTGCTCCACTGCACCCAGTCACTGCACTGAGCCACTGCGGGCGCCCTCCCTGCTGCACCGCACGGAACCACCGCACAGAGCTACTGCAGGCGCCCTCCCTGCTCCACTGCACCCAGTCACTGCACAGAGCTACTGCGGGCGCCCTCCCTGCTCCACTGGACCCAGTCACTGCACGGAGCCACTGCGGGCGCCCTCCCTGCTGCACCGCACGGAACCACCGCACAGAGCTACTGCACTGCACCCAGTCACTGCACAGAGCTACTGCAGGCGCCCTCCCTGCTCCACTGCACCCAGTCACTGCACAGAGCTACTGCGGGCGCCCTCCCTGCTCCACTGCACCCAGTCACTGCACGGAGCCACTGCGGGCGCCCTCCCTGCTGCACCGCACGGAACCACCGCACAGAGCTACTGCAGGCGCCCTCCCTGCTCCACTGCACCCAGTCACTGCACAGAGCTACTGCAGGCGCCCTCCCTGCTCCACTGCACAGAGCTACTGCAGGCGCCCTCCCTGCTCCACTGCACAGAGCTACTGCAGGCGCCCTCCCTGCTCCACTGCACAGAGCTACTGCAGGCGCCCTCCCTGCTGCACCGCACAGAGCTACTGCAGGCGCCCTCCCTGCTCCACTGCACCCAGTCACCGCACAGAGCTACTGCAGGCGCCCTCCCTGCTCCACCGCACAGAGCTACTGCAGGCGCCCTCCCTGCTGCACTGCACCCAGTCACTGCACAGAGCTACTGCAGGCGCCCTCCCTGCTCCACCGCACAGAGCTACTGCAGGCGCCCTCCCTGCTGCACTGCACCGTCACTGCACAGAGCTACTGCAGGCGCCCTCCCTGCTCCACCGCACAGAGCTACTGCAGGCGCCCTCCCTGCTCCACTGCACAGAGCTACTGCAGGCGCCCTCCCTGCTCCACCGCACAGAGCTACTGCAGGCGCCCTCCCTGCTCCACCGCACAGAGCTACTGCAGGCGCCCTCCCTGCTCCACCGCACAGAGCTACTGCAGGCGCCCTCCCTGCTCCACCGCACAGAGCTACTGCACTGCACCCAGTCACTGCACAGAGCTACTGCAGGCGCCCTCCCTGCTCCACCGCACAGAGCTACTGCAGGCGCCCTCCCTGCTGCACTGCACCCAGTCACTGCAGGCGCCCTCCCTGCTCCACCGCACAGAGCTACTGCAGGCGCCCTCCCTGCTCCACCGCACAGAGCTACTGCAGGCGCCCTCCCTGCTCCACCGCACAGAGCTACTGCAGGCGCCCTCCCTGCTCCACCGCACAGAGCTACTGCAGGCGCCCTCCCTGCTCCACCGCACAGAGCTACTGCAGGCGCCCTCCCTGCTCCACCGCACAGAGCTACTGCAGGCGCCCTCCCTGCTCCACCGCACAGAGCTACTGCAGGCGCCCTCCCTGCTGCACTGCACCCAGTCACTGCACAGAGCTACTGCAGGCGCCCTCCCTGCTCCACTGCACAGAGCTACTGCAGGCGCCCTCCCTGCTGCACTGCACCCAGTCACTGCACAGAGCTACTGCAGGCGCCCTCCCTGCTCCACTGCACAGAGCTACTGCAGGCGCCCTCCCTGCTGCACCGCACAGAGCTACTGCAGGCGCCCTCCCTGCTCCACCGCACAGAACTACTGCAGGCGCCCTCCCTGCTGCACCGCACAGAGCTACTGCAGGTGCCCTCCCTGCTCCACTGCACAGAGCTACTGCAGGCGCCCTCCCTGCTGCACCGCACAGAGCTACTGCAGGCGCCCTTCCTGCTGCACTGCACCCAGTCACTGCACAGAGCTACTGCAGGCGCCCTCCCTGCTCCACTGCACAGAGCTACTGCAGGCGCCCTCCCTGCTGCACCGCACAGAGCTACTGCAGGCGCCCTCCCTGCTCCACCGCACAGAACTACTGCAGGCGCCCTCCCTGCTGCACCGCACAGAGCTACTGCAGGCGCCCTCCCTGCTCCACTGCACAGAGCTACTGCAGGCGCCCTCCCTGCTGCACCGCACAGAGCTACTGCAGGCGCCCTTCCTGCTGCACTGCACCCAGTCACTGCACAGAGCTACTGCAGGTGCCCTCCCTGCTCCACCGCTCAGATCTACTGCAGGCGCCCTCCCTGCTGCACCGCACGGAACCACCGCACAGCGCTACTGCAGGCGCCCTCCCTGCTGCACCGCACAGAGCTACTGCAGGCGCCCTCCCTGCTGCACCGCACAGAGCTACTGCAGGCGCCCTCCCTGCTCCACCGCACAGAGCTACTGCAGGCGCCCTCCCTGCTGCACCGCACAGAGCTACTGCAGGCGCCCTCCCTGCTGCACCGCACAGAGCTACTGCAGGCGCCCTCCCTGCTGCACCGCACAGAGCTACTGCAGGCGCCCTCCCTGCTGCACCGCACAGAGCTACTGCAGGCGCCCTCCCTGCTGCACCGCACAGAGCTACTGCAGGCGCCCTCCCTGCTCCACCGCACAGAGCTACTGCAGGCGCCCTCCCTGCTGCACCGCACAGAGCTACTGCAGGCGCCCTCCCTGCTGCACCGCACAGAGCTACTGCAGGCGCCCTCCCTGCTCCACCGCACGGAACCACCGCACAGAGCTACTGCACTGCACCCAGTCCCTGCACAGAGCTACTGCAGGCGCCCTCCCTGCTCCACTGCACCCAGTCACTGCACAGAGCTACTGCGGGCGCCCTCCCTGCTCCACTGCACCCAGTCACTGCACGGAGCCACTGCGGGCGCCCTCCCTGCTGCACCGCACAGAACTACTGCAGGCGCCCTCCCTGCTGCACCGCACAGAACTACTGCAGGCGCCCTCCCTGCTGCACCGCACAGAGCTACTGCAGGCGCCCTCCCTGCTCCACCGCACAGAGCTACTGCACCGCACAGAGCTACTGCAGGCGCCCTCCCTGCTGCACCGCACAGAGCTACTGCAGGCGCCCTCCCTGCTCCACCGCACGGAACCACCGCACAGAGCTACTGCACTGCACCCAGTCACTGCACAGAGCTACTGCAGGCGCCCTCCCTGCTCCACCGCACAGAGCTACTGCAGGCGCCCTCCCTGCTGCACCGCACGGAACCACCGCACAGAGCTACTGCACTGCACCCAGTCACTGCACAGAGCTACTGCAGGCGCCCTCCCTGCTCCACTGCACCCAGTCACTGCACAGAGCTACTGCGGGCGCCCTCCCTGCTCCACTGCACCCAGTCACTGCACGGAGCCACTGCGGGCGCCCTCCCTGCTGCACCGCACGGAACCACCGCACAGAGCTACTGCACTGCACCCAGTCACTGCACAGAGCTACTGCAGGCGCCCTCCCTGCTCCACTGCACCCAGTCACTGCACAGAGCTACTGCGGGCGCCCTCCCTGCTCCACTGCACCCAGTCACTGCACGGAGCCACTGCGGGCGCCCTCCCTGCTGCACCGCACGGAACCACCGCACAGAGCTACTGCAGGCGCCCTCCCTGCTCCACTGCACCCAGTCACTGCACAGAGCTACTGCGGGCGCCCTCCCTGCTCCACTGCACCCAGTCACTGCACGGAGCCACTGCGGGCGCCCTCCCTGCTGCACCGCACGGAACCACCGCACAGAGCTACTGCACTGCACCCAGTCACTGCACATAGCTACTGCAGGCGCCCTCCCTGCTCCACTGCACCCAGTCACTGCACAGAGCTACTGCGGGCGCCCTCCCTGCTCCACTGCACCCAGTCACTGCACGGAGCCACTGCGGGCGCCCTCCCTGCTGCACCGCACGGAACCACCGCACAGAGCTACTGCAGGCGCCCTCCCTGCTCCACTGCACCCAGTCACTGCACAGAGCTACTGCAGGCGCCCTCCCTGCTGCACCGCACGGAACCACCGCACAGAGCTACTGCACTGCACCCAGTCACTGCACAGAGCTACTGCAGGCGCCCTCCCTGCTCCACTGCACCCAGTCACTGCACAGAGCTACTGCGGGCGCCCTCCCTGCTCCACTGCACCCAGTCACTGCACGGAGCCACTGCGGGCGCCCTCCCTGCTGCACCGCACGGAACCACCGCACAGAGCTACTGCACTGCACCCAGTCACTGCACAGAGCTACTGCAGGCGCCCTCCCTGCTCCACTGCACCCAGTCACTGCACAGAGCTACTGCGGGCGCCCTCCCTGCTCCACTGCACCCAGTCACTGCACGGAGCCACTGCGGGCGCCCTCCCTGCTGCACCGCACGGAACCACCGCACAGAGCTACTGCAGGCGCCCTCCCTGCTCCACTGCACCCAGTCACTGCACAGAGCTACTGCGGGCGCCCTCCCTGCTCCACTGGACCCAGTCACTGCACGGAGCCACTGCGGGCGCCCTCCCTGCTGCACCGCACGGAACCACCGCACAGAGCTACTGCACTGCACCCAGTCACTGCACAGAGCTACTGCAGGCGCCCTCCCTGCTCCACTGCACCCAGTCACTGCACAGAGCTACTGCGGGCGCCCTCCCTGCTCCACTGCACCCAGTCACTGCACGGAGCCACTGCGGGCGCCCTCCCTGCTGCACCGCACGGAACCACCGCACAGAGCTACTGCAGGCGCCCTCCCTGCTCCACTGCACCCAGTCACTGCACAGAGCTACTGCAGGCGCCCTCCCTGCTCCACTGCACAGAGCTACTGCAGGCGCCCTCCCTGCTCCACTGCACAGAGCTACTGCAGGCGCCCTCCCTGCTCCACTGCACAGAGCTACTGCAGGCGCCCTCCCTGCTGCACCGCACAGAGCTACTGCAGGCGCCCTCCCTGCTCCACTGCACCCAGTCACCGCACAGAGCTACTGCAGGCGCCCTCCCTGCTCCACCGCACAGAGCTACTGCAGGCGCCCTCCCTGCTGCACTGCACCCAGTCACTGCACAGAGCTACTGCAGGCGCCCTCCCTGCTCCACCGCACAGAGCTACTGCAGGCGCCCTCCCTGCTGCACTGCACCGTCACTGCACAGAGCTACTGCAGGCGCCCTCCCTGCTCCACCGCACAGAGCTACTGCAGGCGCCCTCCCTGCTCCACTGCACAGAGCTACTGCAGGCGCCCTCCCTGCTCCACCGCACAGAGCTACTGCAGGCGCCCTCCCTGCTCCACCGCACAGAGCTACTGCAGGCGCCCTCCCTGCTCCACCGCACAGAGCTACTGCAGGCGCCCTCCCTGCTCCACCGCACAGAGCTACTGCACTGCACCCAGTCACTGCACAGAGCTACTGCAGGCGCCCTCCCTGCTCCACCGCACAGAGCTACTGCAGGCGCCCTCCCTGCTGCACTGCACCCAGTCACTGCAGGCGCCCTCCCTGCTCCACCGCACAGAGCTACTGCAGGCGCCCTCCCTGCTCCACCGCACAGAGCTACTGCAGGCGCCCTCCCTGCTCCACCGCACAGAGCTACTGCAGGCGCCCTCCCTGCTCCACCGCACAGAGCTACTGCAGGCGCCCTCCCTGCTCCACCGCACAGAGCTACTGCAGGCGCCCTCCCTGCTCCACCGCACAGAGCTACTGCAGGCGCCCTCCCTGCTCCACCGCACAGAGCTACTGCAGGCGCCCTCCCTGCTGCACTGCACCCAGTCACTGCACAGAGCTACTGCAGGCGCCCTCCCTGCTCCACTGCACAGAGCTACTGCAGGCGCCCTCCCTGCTGCACTGCACCCAGTCACTGCACAGAGCTACTGCAGGCGCCCTCCCTGCTCCACTGCACAGAGCTACTGCAGGCGCCCTCCCTGCTGCACCGCACAGAGCTACTGCAGGCGCCCTCCCTGCTCCACCGCACAGAACTACTGCAGGCGCCCTCCCTGCTGCACCGCACAGAGCTACTGCAGGTGCCCTCCCTGCTCCACTGCACAGAGCTACTGCAGGCGCCCTCCCTGCTGCACCGCACAGAGCTACTGCAGGCGCCCTTCCTGCTGCACTGCACCCAGTCACTGCACAGAGCTACTGCAGGCGCCCTCCCTGCTCCACTGCACAGAGCTACTGCAGGCGCCCTCCCTGCTGCACCGCACAGAGCTACTGCAGGCGCCCTCCCTGCTCCACCGCACAGAACTACTGCAGGCGCCCTCCCTGCTGCACCGCACAGAGCTACTGCAGGCGCCCTCCCTGCTCCACTGCACAGAGCTACTGCAGGCGCCCTCCCTGCTGCACCGCACAGAGCTACTGCAGGCGCCCTTCCTGCTGCACTGCACCCAGTCACTGCACAGAGCTACTGCAGGTGCCCTCCCTGCTCCACCGCTCAGATCTACTGCAGGCGCCCTCCCTGCTGCACCGCACGGAACCACCGCACAGCGCTACTGCAGGCGCCCTCCCTGCTGCACTGCACCCAGTCACTGCACAGAGCTACTGCAGGCGCCCTCCCTGCTCCACTGCACAGAGCTACTGCAGGCGCCCTCCCTGCTCCACCGCACAGAGCTACTGCAGGCGCCCTCCCTGCTCCACCGCACAGAGCTACTGCAGGCGCCCTCCCTGCTGCACTGCACCCAGTCACTGCACAGAGCTACTGCAGGCGCCCTCCCTGCTCCACCGCACAGAGCTACTGCAGGCGCCCTCCCTGCTGCACTGCACCCAGTCACTGCACAGAGCTACTGCAGGTGCCCTCCCTGCTCCACCGCTCAGATCTACTGCGGGCGCCCTGCCTGCTGCACTGCACCCAGTCACTTCAGGCGCCCTCCCTGCTGCACCGCACTGAGCTACTGCAGGCACCCTCCCTGCTCCACTGCACCCAGTCACTGCACAGAGCTACTGCAGGCGCCCTCCCTGCTTCACTGCACGGAGCTACTGCAGGCGCCCTCCCTGCTGCACTGCACGGAGCTACTGCAGGCGCCCACCCTGCTCCACTGCACAGAGCTACTGCAGGCGCCCTCCCTGCTCCACTGCATAGAGCTACTGCAGGCGCCCTCCCTGCTCCACTGCACCTAGTCACTGCAGACACCCTCCATGCTGCACTGCACCCAGTCACTGCAGGCGCCCTCCATGCTGCACTGCACAGAGCTACTGCAGGCGCCCTCCCTGCTCCACTGCACAGAGCTACTGCAGGCACCCTCCCTGCTCCACTGCACAGAGCTACTGCAGGCGCCCTCCCTGCTCCACTGCACCCAGTCACTGCACAGAGCTACTGCAGGCGCCCTCCCTGCTCCACCGCACAGAGCTACTGCAGGCGCCCTCCCTGCTCCACCGCACAGAGCTACTGCAGGCGCCCTCCCTGCTGCACCGCACAGAGCTACTGCAGGCGCCCTCCTTGCTGCACCGCACAGAGCTACTGCAGGCGCCCTCCCTGCTGCACCGCACAGAGCTACTGCAGGCGCCCTCCCTGCTCCACCGCACAGAGCTACTGCAGGCGCCCTCCCTGCTGCACCGCACAGAGCTACTGCAGGCGCCCTCCCTGCTGCACCGCACAGAGCTACTGCAGGCGCTCTCCCTGCTCCACTGCACAGAGCTACTGCAGGCGCCCTCCCTGCTGCACCGCACAGAGCTACTGCAGGCGCCCTCCCTGCTGCACTGCACCCAGTCACTGCACAGAGCTACTGCAGGTGCCCTCCCTGCTCCACCGCTCAGATCTACTGCAGGCGCCCTCCCTGCTGCACCGCACGGAACCACCGCCCAGAGCTACTGCGGGCGCCCTCCCTGCTGCACTGCACAGAGCTACTGCAGGCGCCCTCCCTGCTGCACCCAGTCACTTCAGGCGCCCTCCCTGCTGCACCGCACTGAGCTACTGCAGGCACCCTCCCTGCTCCACTGCACCCAGTCACTGCACAGAGCTACTGCAGGCGCCCTCCCTGCTCCACTGCACGGAGCTACTGCAGGCGCCCTCCCTGCTGCACTGCACCAAGTCACTGCACAGAGCTACTGCAGGCGCCCTCCCTGCTCCACTGCACCCAGTCACTGCACAGAGCTACTGCAGGCGCCCTCCCTGCTCCACTGCACAGAGCTACTGCAGGCGCCCTCCCTGCTGCACCGCACAGAGCTACTGCAGGCGCCCTCCCTGCTGCACTGCACCCAGTCACTGCACAGAGCTACTGCAGGTGCCCTCCCTGCTCCACCGCTCAGATCTACTGCAGGCGCCCTCCCTGCTGCACCGCACGGAACCACCGCACAGAGCTACTGCGGGCGCCCTCCCTGCTGCACTGCACAGAGCTACTGCAGGCGCCCTCCCTGCTGCACTGCACTGAGCTACTGCAGGCACCCTCCCTGCTCCACTGCACCCAGTCACTGCACAGAGCTACTGCAGGCGCCCTCCCTGCTCCACTGCACGGAGCTACTGCAGGCGCCCTCCCTGCTGCACTGCACGGAGCTACTGCAGGCGCCCTCCCTGCTGCACTGCACCCAGTCACTGCACAGAGCTACTGAAGGCGCCCTCCCTGCTCCACTGCACAGAGCTACTGCAGGCGCCCTCCCTGCTGCACCGCACAGTACTACTGCAGGTGCCCTCCCTGCTGCACTGCACCCAGTCACTGCACAGAGCTACTGCAGGTGCCCTCCCTGCTCCACCGCTCAGATCTACTGCAGGCGCCCTCCCTGCTGCACCGCACGGAACCACCGCACAGAGCTACTGCGGGCGCCCTGCCTGCTGCACTGCACCCAGTCACTTCAGGCGCCCTCCCTGCTGCACTGCACCAAGTCACTGCACAGAGCTACTGCAGGTGCCCTCCCTGCTCCACTGCACGGAGCTACTGCAGGCGCCCACCCTGCTCCACTGCACAGAGCTACTGCAGGCGCCCTCCCTGCTCCACTGCATAGAGCTACTGCAGGCGCCCTCCCTGCTCCACTGCACCCAGTCACTGCAGACACCCTCCATGCTGCACTGCACCCAGTCACTGCAGGCGCCCTCCATGCTGCACTGCACAGAGCTACTGCAGGCGCCCTCCCTGCTCCACTGCACAGAGCTACTGCAGGCATCCTCCCTGCTGCACCGCACAGAGCTACTGCAGGCGCCCTCCCTGCTGCACTGCACCCAGTCACTGCACAGAGCTACTGCAGGTGCCCTCCCTGCTCCACCGCTCAGATCTACTGCAGGCGCCCTCCCTGCTCCACTGCACCCAGTCACTGCACAGAGCTACTGCAGGCGCCCTCCCTGCTCCACTGCACAGAGCTACTGCAGGCGCCCTCCCTGCTGCACCGCACAGAGCTACTGCAGGCGCCCTCCCTGCTGCACTGCACCCAGTCACTGCACAGAGCTACTGCAGGTGCCCTCCCTGCTCCACCGCTCAGATCTACTGCAGGCGCCCTCCCTGCTGCACCGCACGGAACCACCGCACAGAGCTACTGCGGGCGCCCTCCCTGCTGCACTGCACAGAGCTACTGCAGGCGCCCTCCCTGCTGCACTGCACTGAGTTACTGCAGGCACCCTCCCTGCTCCACTGCACCCAGTCACTGCACAGAGCTACTGCAGGCGCCCTCCCTGCTCCACTGCACGGAGCTACTGCAGGCGCCCTCCCTGCTGCACTGCACGGAGCTACTGCAGGCGCCCTCCCTGCTGCACTGCACCCAGTCACTGCACAGAGCTACTGCAGGTGCCCTCCCTGCTCCACTGCACGGAGCTACTGCAGGCGCCCACCCTGCTCCACTGCACAGAGCTACTGCAGGCGCCCTCCCTGCTCCACTGCATAGAGCTACTGCAGGCGCCCTCCCTGCTCCACTGCACCCAGTCACTGCAGACACCCTCCATGCTGCACTGCACCCAGTCACTGCAGGCGCCCTCCATGCTGCACTGCACAGAGCTACTGCAGGCGCCCTCCCTGCTCCACTGCACAGAGCTACTGCAGGCATCCTCCCTGCTCCACTGCACAGAGCTACTGCAGGCGCCCTCTCTGCTGCACTGCACCCAGTCACTGCAGGCGCCCTCCCTGCTGCACTGCACAGAGCTACTGCGGGCGCCCTCCATGCTCCACTGCAGTCACCTTCCCTACTGCAGACGCCTTTCCTTCTGCACTGCACCCAGTCACTGCAGGCATCTTCCCTGCTGCACTGCACAGAGCTACGGGGGGCGACCTCCCTTCTGCACTGAACCCAGTCACTGCAGGCGCCCTCCCTGCTGCACTGCACAGAGACACTGCAGGCGCCCTCCCTTTTGCACTGAACCCAGTCACTGCAGGTGCCCTCCCTGCTACACTGCACAGAGCCACTGTGGGCGCCCTTTCTGCTGCACCCAGTCACTGCACAGAGCCACTGCGGGTGCCCTCCTTGCTGTACTGCCAAGCCTTATGGAGTAATCATGGTGACCTCCCAGCTGTCCTGCCCTCCTTGCACAGAGCCACTGTCGGTGCCCTCCCTGCTGTACTGCACAGAGCCACTGCAGTTGCCCTCCCTGCTGTACTGCTAGCCTTATGGAGTAATCATGGTGACCTCTCTGCTGTCCTGCCCTCCTTGCACAGAGCCACTGTGGGTGCCCTCCGCACTGCACAGAGCCTTTGCAGGTGCCCTCCCAGCCTTAGCATAGTCACTGCATCCTTCTTTTTGTACCGCCGGCCTTACAGAGTAGTCACTGTGCCATAAGTACTAGAGGAGTGCAGTGCTCCAACAGGGGCTAACATACAGCATAGGGGATGAGCCCAATATATGGCGAGATGGCAGCTTTCTCCTACCACTATTAGGCTGCCGACATACTAGCAGTATTTGGTCAGTATTTTACATCAGTATTTGTAGACCAGGAGTGGGTGATAAATGCAGAAGTGGTGCATATGTTTCTATTATACTTTTCCTCTAATTGTTCCTCTCCTGGTTTTGGCTTACAAATACGGATGTAAAATACTGACCAAATACTGATTGTGTGACCGTAGCATTAGGTAGATGGGGTGATGTCAAGCACAGTCCTAGCAGTAGGAGGCAGGGGGGGGGGGGGGGGGGGGGGGGGGCATCAGGGTGTGTGTTGGTGTCACCAGAAACCTCCTCAGTGACCTGGCATCTCTCAGACGGGGATATGTGCCCCCCAATAACAATTATACCAGCCCTGGGGCTGATGAGAGCATATAAGTGAGGACTTTCGCCCCTCACGACCCTGCAGCCCCTTCTGGTCTTTGTGACAGTTTTTCTAATTATTCATTTGTGCTTCTGAGAGCTGTAACTTTTTGCATTTTATTTTCTAAAGGCGAGATTTATTCTTCCTCAGCACTAGTTTTAGGATCAAATAACATTATCACTTTTTTTTCTGGAAACATTAATAAAAATGCAGTGACTGGTGTCGAGTCATAGCGAGCACATGCATTCTAATCTTACTCCGATTTATTCAGCACGCCGAAGATACTGTGTGAGCACCTAAGCGTGCTCTGATAAAGGGCGCAGACGGCCGTATAAATTGGAGCAAGATTAGAGTGCAGTGCAGGACTGGCCGACAGCTCTCCCGACCATGAAGCTACATATAATACATGAAGTGGTCACGATCGGGTTGGGAGAGCAGCGACCGTTCCGAGCACTGCATTCCAATCTCGCTCCTATTTATACCGCCATCTGACCGTGCCCTAACACGGTGTAGTGACTGCTCTTGGATACTGTAAAACAGCGCCATTTATTTGAAGAGCCAATCTGCAGCTACTCAGTGACCGAGCTGTGCACTTCCACTCTTTTCACAGCTGACCGCTGGCACAGCCGAGTGCTGGGGGTCCTATGGAATTCAACCCTGCGGTTCCCTTGGCAAACCAGCATGTGCCCAGAGAGCAGACAGAAGTTTTCCTGTTCATGTGGGTTTGCCAAGCATACTGCTGGGGGAATGATACAAGAATGCTCCAGTGATTAGTGATGGCGCTTCTGGACCAGTCAGGGTACAAGCGCAGCAACATTATGCATTATTTTACACACTGCAGTAATATAGGCGTCATTTAGAACATTATTAGGAGCCCGATAAAGCCTCTAATCCATTATTGGGGTAAATCCTTCGGACCAGTTCCCTTTAATTTAAGGACTCTTTCTCACTTGTTACTTTGGTATGTGTGCTATCCATCATTTTTACAGTTGGATTATGGACCCATGGCAATTATTGTGTTTAGTCACATCTCTTTTTATGTTGCAGATGTAAAGTCAGCAATAAAAGGAAAAAAAAAAAACTATTTGATCTGCTGCCTTGCACCACAGCAACATCTGCAAGGAGTTTGTATGCTCTCCCCGTGGTTGCGAGCGTTTTCTTCGGGTTCTTCCCACACACCAAATACATACTGGTAGAAAAATTAGATTGTGAGCCCCTTTGGGGAGAGTGATGATAATGTGTGTAAAGTGCTGAGGAATATGATAGCGCTATATAAAGCAAAGCATAATAAATACGTATTAAGCTACATTTTTTTTTTTATTCGTAAGAGAGAAAAAAGACCAGATGCATTAAGGATTGTAAAAACTAATACAGGTGTCCAACAATAAAAGAATAATGGGCCATTTTCCCATACCTGGAAAAGAGCAGATGTGTGAAAGAAGCCTGGGTCCGGTCTTTTCTACTAATGAACTTACAGAACGCTAAAAATCAAATCTTCGTAATTATCAGACGTGAGCATGTTGTTTGATACCACATCACCAATAAATCCATCTCATTGGACCTGGAAGTTGTCGCCTCACATATAGCAGTCAAAGGACAATAAAAATGTCAACTGTTGCGGTCACACTAGCAGTATTTGGTCAGTATTTTACCTCAGTATTTGTAAGCCAAAACCAGGAGTGGAACAAATAGAGGAAAAGTATAATAGAAACATATGCACCACTTCTGTATTTATCACCTACTCCTGGTTTTGGCTTACAAATACTGATGTAAAATACTGACCAAATACTGCTAGTGTGACGGCAGCCTTACACTGAAATTTATTTTTTTTACCACCCTGGTGACTTGCCAAACCTGAATCACTACAATATTTGCTGTGTGTAAGGTGCAGAGGGTGTGATGAGGCAGCAGTGAAGCTAGAAGAAAACAGCATACAAGTATTTCACCTCATTTCTAAGCACTTGAGTATTTCAAACAAGTTTATGAAGTAGTTCAGTCACTCGGAGAAGTTGATAACTGAAATGAGAGTTGAGAGCCAGGATGGTTTGAAATAAGAATTGTCGATTCAGTTCTTTACAAAAGAGAAAACTTCACAGAAACTGCTGGTTTCAACAAGTACATAAAATATTTTGTGTGTTTATGCACGACCGTGGAGGGTCTGGGCGCCGATTGTACACGGCCGTGGAGGGTCTGGGCGCCGATTGTACACGGCCGTGGATGGTCTGGGCGCCGATTGTACACGGCCGTGGAGGATCTGGGCGCCGATTGTACACGGCCGTGGAGGGTCTGGGCGCCGATTGTACACGGCCGTGGAGGGTCTGGGCGCCGATTGTACACGGCCGTGGAGGGTCTGGGCGCCGATTGTACACGGCCGTGGAGGGTCTGGGCGCCGATTGTACACGGCCGTGGAGGGCCGGGCGCTGATTGTACACGGCCGTGGAGGGCCGGGCGCCTATTATCTGGGGGGAAAAAAAAAAACTAAGGATTGCATGTGACCAGAGTCTCCTCACTCCATATAGCGACACTGTATTGCATAGGATGGATTGTACTTTACCACTAGGACATCATAAATATGGACTAGTTGGACCAGAGCGTATTTGTACAGGTCTGGGCGCCGATTGTACACAGCCGTGGAGGGTCTGGCCGCCGATGTACACGGCCGTGGAGGGTCTGGGCGCCGATTGTACACGGCCATGGAGGGCCGGGCGCCGATTGTACATGGCCGTGGAGGGCCGGGGGCGCCGATTGTACACGGCCGTGGAGGGCCGGGCGCCTATTATCTGGGGGGGAAAAAAAAACTAAGGATTGCATGTGACCACAGAGTCTCCTCACTCCATATAGCGACACTGTATTGCATAGGATGGATTGTACTTTACCACTAGGACATCATAAATATGGACTAGTTGGACCAGAGTGTATTTGTATATAATCAGCTATCCAGGAGCATGCATCAGATTCTCCCATAATTGATATACATCAGGAAATACTCCCAGGTGAAGGATCAAGTGTAATGTGAACATGCAGACATCATACCTTTGCAAGTCACAGCTTGTGAGTCAGACCCTTTTTGCTATTGGAAGAATGATTTGCAAATGGAACTTACTGCAAAGGTGATATGTAAAATTCAGGATAGATTTGGTGTAGAAATAGTTTAAAAAATACATCGGTGTGATTTATGATAGTCTTGGCAGCTTTTTTTTAGCTGCTGAACAGAAGTGGTAATTATGTGATATCGAAGTTTCTTTAAAAAAAAAAAAAAAAAAAGGCACAATGGACATGACAAATCCATAAATCCCATACACTTTGCAGGAACTATAACCCGCTACTTTTTTTTTTTTGCACACGAAAATACACAGCAAAGAATATGCACCAAATGAGCATTGTGAAAAACTAGCCCAAGTAGTATCTGTACAATAATTTGTTTTTAAATTTTTTTTTTTTTTTAAGGTGGATTGTGCCTGTAAACCACCCACATGGCCCTAAAAAAACACCAAAAATAATGAACATATGCATAGTAATGTCAAAATGGCTTATAATGCATATGTTCCATCTTTTGTAACTTCTTTTATCCGCTTCTGAAGCGGTAACAGTTAAAAGAAATGATTGGTCCAGTCTTCTAGAGGGTTCTGCTTCAAAGCCGCCATAATGTTGTATATGAAATAAAATAAAAAAAAAAAAACATGCCAGTGGCAAAGCCACCGCAGAAGTCAGAAAATACACTTCAGGGAAAACATGGCCAGCGTTTTCCTTATGCATCTTCTGTATCAAAAACGATGCGGGTGTGCCAGCATCTATAAGACAATGTGTGCATATACCAGACGCAGCAGCAGAACGACCCATTCTCCAATCAGTAACAGGTCCGCTTTTGTAAGAAAGCAGAATACAGCAAAACCAAGTCACTTTCTAGCAAATGTTGTGCCATATCAATAATGGTAGATTGCAGACCAGTACTGTCACTTTTCAGAACAGTCAGAGCCGGCAAGTTCAAGATCAAAACAATCGGCCTCAGGAGTTGTAGACAACATATCACTGTTATATAATATCTTCACCCACTCTGCATGTTACGTATATAGGTCAGTTACCAACATCACTTTAAAGCAGACGGCAAGGGCGTGGGAGCACGAATAGTTAACAGCAGGAAAGGAATGAGTTGTCATTAGAGCTCACTGCCTTAGACTTTCATCTAGTATGTTTGGCGGCAAGAAGCTATACGAACGACATATGAAGGCCACGTTCACACATTGAGTATTTGCTCAGTATTTTACCTCAGTATGTGTAAGCCAAGGACCACGTCACCACTTCCGTATTATCACCCTCTCCTGGGTCTGGCTTACAGATACTGAGGTAAAATACAGAAGGTGTGATTGTGGTCTTAAAGTCAGTGTGATCCCAACACATCTTCAATTGAAGGACTGAAAAATGTCTACAGCACGATCAGCGTTTTAGATCACATAACTCAAACTCCTAAACCACATTCCTGTTTGTTTGTTTTTTTTAATGCTCTTTCATTGGATAATCCCCAGAATGTATATATTTTTAATTCACTGACGTATTGGTATGTATAGTTTTTAAATAAAAATGATTTATGCAATGACCCTAACATTAAACGGTTTGTCACTTGAAGATAACCCCCGCATGAAATTAACCTGTAAAACTGTAAAATTTATTTGGGGGACACAAGAACTATGGGTTATATGCTGCCACTACGAATTCATCTTAGAAAACCAAGCTGACTTCCCCCCCCCCCCCCCCCAACAGGCTATACCTGGGCAGCGGATAACCAGCTATTGAGTTGGTGCCAATCTAGTAAGAAGACCAAAACCAAGACCCACCTAAACAAGGGAGGGGGATGTATCCCCAATGAAAGCTACAAGGTAGATTTTATAGTAAGTACCAAAAAATCTTTTTATTTCAGTCACTTTATTGGGGGACACAGGAACCATGAAACATCCAAAAGCTGTCTCTGGGGTGGGAAGACTAACAACAGTACTAAAGAAGATAGAATCACAATCCCTCAGGTTACTTCTAACTGTTTGTAGTACTTTTCTGCTAAGACTTGCATCCCTAGACACAAAGGTGTTGTCAGAAGAGTAAGCAGTGGCCTTATGGAATAGAAGAACAGACACCAGGAGGTGCAAAACCCAGGATGCTCTTACCCTACAAGTGGAGAGAGCCATGCTCTGGCAGAGGCACTCTAGATTAGTTTCACACTAGCGTTCGGCAGGGCTGCAGACTTCCTCTGTGAAGCTATGCCCACTGTCGCGCCTCTTCATTCAGCTCCACCTATGGCTGCATGCGTCCTGCTTACCCTCGCTGTAACATTGGGTATGCAGGCCATGCGGATGTAGGCTGATGCCTTCGCATGCGTCATCTTCACGCTGTGCCGACCACAACAAAATCCAACATGTTGCGTTCGGCGCAGGTCGGTGCAGCGGGAAAACGACGCATGCGGAGGCATTCGCATACATCCGCGTGTCCTGAGTACCCAATGTTAAAGATAGGATACGCAGGACGTATGCAGCCGTAGGTGGAGCTGAATGAAGAGGTGCGGCAGTGAGCAGGGCTTCACGGAGGAAGTCCGCAGCCCTGCCGAATGCTAGTGTGAAACTAGCCTTAGCATGATCTTCTGCATTGACAGATTGAAACCAGTGAACAATGATAACCCTAGAGATGATCTGACCTCAAGGGAGAACCCACAAGGCAACCCAACGTCCAAACGGAACTGTGAAAGACAGGTATAGCTGCATAGCTTACTACTTCAGGTTGTCTAAGGACTTATCAAGGAGATTAGAAGCAAATTGACTATCAGAAGGAAAGCAATCTTATCAAGATGGTGAAATAGAACATGCTAAGGAGGAGACTGCTCTGTCACGGAGGAGAGACAGGTGAGAGATTCCACTAGGAGCCTCGTATGCTCAAAGAGACTGCTAGAGAACACTATAGAAAAGGATAGTTCCTAACCAAGGCTCCCCAGACCCATATCAGCCTCCAAATGACACCTAAACTGAAGAGTTGAGTGTCAGCTGTCCAGGTGTAGACTACTGGGGAGGAGTCAGCTTTTTTCTAATGGTGAAATAGCATCAAGTAAAAAATATTATAGAGGTAGAGAGGGAGATTAGAGACCCACGGTGCCACCAGCCCTACGGAAGAAGGCACACATGCCGAAACGCGCGTAGGGGTGGTGGCACCATGGGTCTGAGGTAATTATGTCTTGATTGTACTTTGTAATCTCCCTCTCTACCTCTATAATATTTTTTACTTGATGCTATTTCACCAGTGGAGCTATTTGTCTCACTATGGATTGAAATGGCTATGCATAGGATTATTGATTGGTGGAGGGCGTTGGAATGAATTGATTTGCCTCTGACCTGTGGTTCCATCTCTGTAGTTTTGTCCATCATAGAATCTCACAACACTGTTATGCCTTAATGAATTTTATACCAAGGTGTTTAATAAAATAATCATTTAATGATCAATCTGATCCTTTATGTGCATGTTTAGCAGCTCATCTGCAGATACCTCTTATCCAGTCAGTCTATGTAGTCAAGAAACTGTTCACATTCTCTTTATTTCACCTTCAATTAATACAGCCATGTACATTATCCCTGATAGCATTAGTGTCCATTCATTTAAAAGGGTATTCCCATGATAGCAAGTGATGGCATGACAAATGCCATGACTGATTAGTTAAGGCAGTGGTCCCCAACTCCAGGCCTCGAGGGCCGCCAACAGTGCAGGTTTTCAGGATTTCCTTAGTATTGCACAGGGGTTGGAATCATCACCTGTGCAGATGATCACATTACCACCGCTGCAATACTAAAGAAATCCTGAAAACCTGCACTGTTGGCGGCCCTCGAGGCCTGGAGTTGGGGACCCCTGAGTTAAGGTCTCAACCGGTCTGACTGTCAGGACTCCCACAGACACTGCTCCTTCACAGACTTTAATGATTATTCCCATCTATAATGTGATGGTACATCGTAAAAGTAAGATTAGTGGGAGTCTAACTTCTTGGACACCCCTCAATTTCTGGCAAATATGGGATCTTTGCTGTACATGGTATAACCAATAGGAAATTTGGCCCCTTCATTTCTCGCAGTCTATGGAGGCCTCTGAGGTCAGACTTTTACTGATAAGAAGTTTAAGACATATGACAACATTTTAGGATGGGAATAACCCTTAAGTCGAGTAAATACTTAGCAAACTTAGGTCACTGGTGAACATTCATGGACGATTCATAGTAAGAGTGAGATAAGTGGGAAACCTAGGTAGCCGACGAAAACATGCAAAGTTCCTTCACAACAAGAACAAAGACTTGGTCCTATGCTTGTCCCCAATTCTCTAGAATACGATTCCTTTTATTAATTGTAAGAGCTTTAACGTTGTGTTATAGCATTTGGTCTCTGTGAAACTGGAATGAGTTAACAGTCAGTACCAAAAAAATAGTACCAGCAACACAATTTGTACCGTTACCGATATGTGCAACAAGAGCAGTGCAATGCTTGACCGGAAATACAAAAATAACATTATCTCAATTAAAAAAAAAAAAAAGAAAGAAATTAGTCCACAACTTGGGATACCATTTCCAAAAGTTATTAAAATTAACTTTTACAAGATGCACCGCTTCGCTCTCATATTGGGAACACTTTGTCTTGCCACACACACACACATAAGATTAAGGGAATGTGCACATGGTGTTTTAGACAAGTTATCTTCAAAAATGCTCGAAAATCTGCTAAAATAACTTTACCTGTTCATTTCTATTGGAAAAGGTTTTGAAAATGCGGTGGGAAGAAACGGTCACTTCTTTGAAGTGTCACCTGGGGGAATGGCTGCAATCTTAAAAGTTAAAATGTTGCAAAAAAGCCCCAGGAAAAAAAAATCCAACACATTTACCTTTAATGGAAATTCTTCAAAGAAGGAGCATTTCCTGAAGATGTTTTCATTAGAAATTTCATTTTCAACCTTCTTAAAAAACCAAAAGGGTTTTTCAAGATTAGATAAACATGACCGCTATCTTTTAATAACCACAACACACAAGTCCATGATTTGGGTCATTGGATGTAATAGGGCTGGGTTGCAGTTCCATGCATGACCTGTGGACAGGTGTGGAGCCATTCTAGTAGATTAATGTTTTTTCTAATCCTAGATAACCCCTTTCATGTTCAAAGAACCAGTAACAATCAAACATGTATGGGTCTGCTCCTGACATGGTGAAATTTAATAAGACTATTCTTTGTACCCCTGGGAGATGAATGCGGACATAGCATCCATGGCATAACAAAATGTGAACAACTTGGCTCCATTTAAAACCTGTAATTGCAAAGGAAGTTATAGACAGTCAGTATAGTATGACCAAACCAAGCACAGCTCCTGTGCACCCCTAAGGGAAGAGTCACACGGTTGTACACCTCGGATGAGGATCGCAATACAATGCTCGGACTGGCCGCGTCTCTCCCGACCCGAGCGTGACAGCTGCATAGAGATACATGCTGTCACGCTTAAGTCGGGAGAGCCGATGACCAGTCCAAGCATTGACCACAGCAGTCCTTCATTACAATGGCCCTGCCAAACTGGTGCAGCATATCCCCACTTCAAAATGACAGTATGACCCAAGAATAGGATACTCAAGATTAAACTGGACTACAGGAGTTTGATAAAAGCTGATCACAAGGAGTCTCGCTGCCGATATGCCAAGGATCCATTGTATTCTGTGCGTGAACCTAGCTAAAAAGTTTTAGCTTTTTGCAGCGCCACCACAGGAAAAAATTAGGCATTACACATATCTTCCCAAAAATCAATGGTTTGTCTGTATAAGGTGCGTAATCATTGGGTTCCCCAGTGTAATTCATGCTCTTTGTAGCCACCGTCTGCTTTAGCTAAGGAAAGAGTCAGACGGCCGTATAACTCGGACAGGGATCACAACACAATGCTCGGACTGGCCAGAGGCTCTCTCGACCCGAGCGTGATGGCTGCATAGAAATACATGCTGTGACACTCAGATCGGAAGAGCCGCCGGCCAGTCCAAGCATTGCGTTGTGATCCCCGTACACGTTTTACGGCAGTCTGACTGTTCCCCAACTGTCCTGATCCTGTTGATGCAGTATGAGATAAGGATATCAAAACGAAAAAACTTCATTTACCTGAAATCATATGTGGAGTTTCAAGCTTTGACTGAAAGTTTTACATTTTTCCAACAAGCATCCCTGAAGACGGCTGACGGAGGGAAATCGCTGTCGTGTAATTGTTTACAACAAAATATATGACCCAGAACAAATGAATGTTTCATTTCTTTTCTAGTCTCTGGTACTTTGTGTAAAACTTTTTTAAGAAAACACATTCCATACCTGCAATTATTTACGAAGTGTGCTCAAATACCTGGAATATGTTGTACCGTGATGAAATAAAGACATCCTTCACTGCAGACATAAAATTATGTCCCAACCTTTTTACGTAAAAAAAAAAAAATAAAAAAAAAAATATACAACGTACAGTCGGGAATTAACCCAGTGTACAAGTGTCCTTCATAAAAATATTCCCAAGATACAGTAGAACCTGCTAATGTGCATGTCTAAGGTTTTTGCAAAGAACTGAGAATCAATAGGTGTCTTACCGGTGCTTTGGCCATAAGTAACGTTCACTGAGGGCGCCATGACACATGACTTGCTGCATACCTCTCCTATAAGCTATTTTGTCATATAGATGTGTCACCTACTTGCACCTTGACGCAACAGTCCTAGTAAACCGCACAAAATAGTGCAATACAAATACTTTGAGATGATGCTCAAAAAAAAAAAATAGGATATACATTAAAAAGGCACATAGAGGAGAAATATTCAAGGTTATCTCCAGGAAGTTGTTGTAAAGATTAGGTGTGATGGACCATGAGCAAGATTAAAAAGAATGAGGATTCCAGAAATAGCAAAGCATGACCCACAACCAGCTTTACCTTCTACAAGTGTTCTTGTAGCAAAGGGCTACATAGTGTTCTGTGACATAGATGGTAGAAAACAGTGCCGGTGTCCATATTCCGGAGGGGATCATGTGCTCAGTCGTTTGTCTGGTCTTGGAACACATTTGGTAATAGCTACTCTCCACAGGGCAGGGGCTAGGAGAAGGCTTAGTGTCGTCACACTCAGGATAAGGAGGTAGACCTGTAGGCACATGAAAGTTTATTCAAATAAGCACCAAAATTGGTGGAAAACACGTACTCCACTTTTTGGTGTCATTTAGAAAAGAATTCTAAACCTTCACCACGGCTGTTCATTTCAGAGTTCAAGCGGCTTGAAGTGACATTTGTATTTTGCCAATTTAATTTGTACAACCTTAATCTATCAACAGAAATGTGGTCAACAGAAAATGCACACAGATGTTTTATGCGGTGTAGATCTTAAAATCGGCCGCATGTGAATTTTGTGTGTAGAGTTCAATGCGAATTTCACGCTTATCAATGCAAAAGGGTGAAATCTATGGCACAATTTGTAGCAAAATCCACTTCCAAACTTTGCCCTGGATTTTCTGCAGATATGTGATGTAAAAATATGCTAAGCATACATTTAGGCTGTGTGCACACATTCTGGATTTTTCACGTTTTTTTTGCTATAAAAACATGATAAAACCGCGAAAAAAAACGCTCACATTAAGCATCCTATTAAAAGAATGCAATCCACATTTTGTATGCACATGCTGCGTTTTTTTCCTGAGCGGAAAAGCCTTCCGGAAAAAAACGCAGCATGTTCATTAATTTGCGGAATCACGGGGATTCCGCACATATAGGAATGCATTGATCCGCTTACTTTCCGCATGGGGCTATGCCCACCATGCGGGAAGTAAGCAGATCATGTGCGGATGGTACCCAGGGTGGAGCTTCTCCTCCAGGCCCTGGGAACCATATAATTGTTAAAAAAAAATAATTAAAATAAAAAATCATGATATACTCACCTTCTTCCCGCCTCTCAGCGGTGCATGCAGCGGCTTCCGTTCTCAGGGATGCTGTGTGCAAAGGACCTGGGATGATGTCGTGGTCACGTGACCGTGACGTCATCCCAGGTCCTTCGCACACAGCATCCCTGGGAACGGAAGCCGCCGCGTGCACCGCTGAGGAGATCGGGGGCCGTCGGAAGGTGAGAATAACCATTTTTTAAATTATTTTTAACATTAGATCTTTTTACTATAGATGCATAGGCAGCATCAATAGTACAAAGTTGGTGACGCTTGTCAAACACTATGTTTGACAAGTGTGACCAACCTGTCAATCAGTTTTCCAAGCAAAACTACAGATCGCTTGGAAAACGCTAGCATTCTGCAAGCTAATTACGCTTGTAAAACGCTAGTGTTTAGCGGGAAAACGCATGCCAATTCCACATGCGATATACCCGCGGCAGGAGTTGCGGAATTGCCTCATCTCCTGCCCCAAACTAAACTGCCTTATCGGCATATAAGAGGCTGTGTTAAATTTTGGTCAAGAGATCCTAGGATGGTCTGGAAAGTGAATGTCGGACGCGTACAAAAGACATTAGCCTAATGCCTCTTTCACACAGTAGTGCCTGGATCTGTATTTTGCTTCAGTATCTGTAAGCCAAAACCAGGAGTGAGTTTGGAAAATGGACGAGTAGGTTTCACTTCGGGTTTCAGTTAACAAATATTGATGCAGCGTACGTCAAGTGTGAAAGTTGAAATTTGATGATAATATTCCATTAGGGAATTGCCAGAATATATTATATAAATAAATGGTGGCTCTAGTCACTTTACTTAGCAAACATTTTAGCAAACAGCCATTGATTGCTGTCTCCACTGGAGGCCATGTACACTATACTTGCCGAATAATGAATGGGGCAAGAACATGGCTCACAATAGTCTTTACAAGTGTGTGTATATGCGACTCTATAAATGCAGGTCATGCAGAACATTTGGAATGTATACAATTGCACTACCTTCAAATGTAAAAGAGCACACTTTCATCTCTTGAGCAACAAGTAAGGTTAAAGGGGTTGTCCTCTACTGGATAACCTTAATCACTTCAGGTCCCAAGCTAAAATAAATGCCATGGATACTCATTTCCCGCAGCAGTGCCATTCCATAGATGTGTCCATGCCATAGTCCTGGTGGGGAAGATGACATGGTTGTGTCACCGCACTGATTGTTTCATGAGCGTGGATGTCAGATCTGATGGAATATTGATGAGCTAATGACGATCACCCACTACTGACTGGCTGCAGCAGTTCCGTGACCCACCAAGACTAGTGGTTCTAACATCACTGGAAAGGTGCAGCTTTGGGAAGAGCATAACAATTTTAGTTATTTTAAACAGGGCCCTGGAGTGATTAAGCTGTGGTTTTCCAGCAGTGGACAACCTCATTAATGGGAAACCAACAATTGTGATCTTACAATGCAATAGGTTGGCTTTAAGACATTCGACAGATGTCCCCTTGGTGCGAATCCCATGCCCTCATACCCAGCAGTAGGCATAAACACTGGTGCACATGCCATATTTTTATCAGATGCTGTTGACATTTTGCGGTTCACTTGCCAAGGGGCATGGTTCGGAAGAAAATGGAGCACATTAAGATGTGGCACATTGTACCAACATTTGCATAAAAAAAAAACACTGATCGAATGTAATCCAGGTAAGAGATGGTATTAAGTTAGACAAAAGTGTCTCAGGGTGCGCTAAATGTATCATCCAGAGTGAGACACTGCGAGAAAATGGGTGAATCTAGGATAATTCCGTATTGATAGATCTGCCCCACAGTGTATATTTTCCATGTATTGTTCCTTTAGGTGACAAACTTCACATATGTGTTGTGCGTGTGTGTTCCGTTAATGCAAACGTTTACTGACTTTGCTGGTGGACACATACTGCAGACTCACCTCTCGTGAAATGATCCCCGACCTGCGGGCTCTGCTGCCTAACACGAATGAGAACTCACTGACTTGGGCCAGCCCCGCTGACACGATCCACTTAATGTACTGACTGCTTTTGGGCAGAATCAATGACAGAACAAGCACTGCTAAGACAAACTAAAGAAAAAACAAGTGTCACATTACACATAGATGGGACTTCAATATACACAAAACTCTTCTGTACATTACAAGCTAAATACGAGCCATATGATCCGTCTGCATGGGGACATCAAAGTTGGGGGCTAGTATGGAGGCGGACATACACCTCAGATAGATTTGGCAGATCCCAGGGAAATAATCCGGTTTGTCCACCTTTTATCAAACATGTATGGAGGCCTTTACTGGGCCACCTCAGCGGGGACCAGTAATTGTTACGGCTAAGTCACCAGTCCCTTATCTTCTTCCTTAATATGCCCGGCGGTTCACTGTACAACTAGCACAAACACCATCACTTTCTGACTCTGGAAAGAGTAAACTTATACCTTGAAAAAGATGCCATTTTTCATCCTACATTATTGATCGGCATAGTGTTGGTATAAGGAACGTGGCGAACGCACCTACGATAATTAGCTTGGCTCGTGCTTTGATCAATTTGTCATGTGAATTTTCCGCTACATATTTAAACATTACCGGTCATCATCTATAAGTACAGTCCAGGTAGCATGTCAGGCGTCACTCTCCAGTATATCATTTTATCTATAGGCAATATTTCAACTCTACATTACAAGTAGATAATATTTCAAACTATCGAATGCATACAAACAACTACTTCCCATAGAATACCAGGGTGCCAGCCTGCCCCAATACGGACGGAAGTTTAGAGATGAAAACGTTGTAACCAATCAATCATGCCACCTCTGTGTATGCGTACATGTACCCTACTGTGAGCAGGAAATACTGCCTTAGGGTATGTGCACACAACGGCTTTTTCAGACAGGTGAACCCGCTGAGCTTTTCAAGAGGAAGACTTCAGGAAACCCTGATGTATTTTTCCTTGAAGCAGCTTCATGTTCTTTTTTTATTTTTTGTTGTTTTCTCAGTGTTTCTCTGTCATTTTTGACAGTCTGAGTTTTTGTTTTACTCCAATAATAAAGAAATAGCGGCATTTCAAAAACACTCAAACAAGATGTCTGTGTCAACTAAAAAAAAGAAATCTGTCTACTCAGTTACGTATCTTACATAGAAACCACACTTGTAGGCCATTGTATTGAATTGCTTCCACGGCTTGTAATGACACTAATAGCAGCTACCTGCTGGTCCTACTGAATATACCGTATTTTGTATTTTCCAGACAAGAAAACACACTTTTTATCAAGAGAAACTCTTGTTAAAAAATGTTAGCGTCCAGAGGCAGCTTCCTGTGATGGAGGAGAACACTGACACCGCGTCCTTCCCAATCACAGAGATCAGTGCTCCTTCTCCTACTGCCCCACACTGATCTAGGTGATCGGTGCAGAGCAGGAGAGGAAGTTCACCAAGACCTGAACGGAAAATGCATGAGCTGAGCAACTGAAGGACCTTCCTCCCAATTCATTCAAGGATCTTTCAGGTCATGTGACTGATTATTTGACCTGAAAGGTCCTTGAGCTAATTGTGTGAAAGGTCCTTCAGCTGCTCAGCTCGTGCAGCCTCCATTCAGGTCCCGATCAGAAACTGGGGTAATGCACTGTGATAATGATAATGACCTCTCTACTTTACACCACCAGAGAAATTTTAAATTAATAGGAAAAATATTTTGCCTAACTTCTGCTGTCTAAACCTAGGGTGCGTCTTATAGTTCTCTTGCTCAACAAAGGGTACACCTTACCTTCATTATCACCAGTGTCAATGTCAAGGATAGAAGAATTGTTAGCTCGTAAATTACAAATGTTGGAAATACATGAAGTCCTGAAACCAAAAAACAAAAATATATTATGGGTCACTTATACCATTAAATTTACAATTTTAAGGTAAATAATGATCCTGAGAACCAGTGTATACAGTGATAAAACCATTATCGCTCCTGATCCAGGGACATAAATAATAACCTCCAAACTAGATCGGTCACTTGTTCATAAAATACCATCTGTGCATTAAAGAGAAGTTTGTGTGCCCATTCTAAGGGCTTATGGCAACCGTAGTAACTGACTGTGGGATGCATATGCTCCATTGTATTGAATGGGAGTCATTACACCAAATGGCGAAGGTCCAGCCACTCATCTCTAGATCAAAGGACGACTCCTTTCATTTTTTTCCAATTGTTTAATCCCATTAACTTCTTTCCAAAGCAAATTTTCATTCTTGCCATTTATTTTTTTTTTTTTTACTCCCCCTCTTCAAAGAGTCACAGCCTTTAATTTTCCAGTTCTACATATGGAGACGCGGCAGCTGAAAAATTGCAAATCTGTTTTTATTTATTTAATTATTTTTAAGTCTCGTTAGGTCTCCTTTGAACCTGCGATCATTTGACAGATTATTCTATAGACTGCAATATCTCAGTATTCAAGTATTTTATTTACAGAAAATTATGTTCTCCTATGCAGCCTGCGGGCTGGACTTCATAGGAGAACCCACATGGGGGCATTCAGCAGACCGTGACAATCCGTTGGCGTCCCGCGATCGCAATGATGGGGAGGGTGAGAGATGGCAGGCGATGCACACATGCATTAATTAATTTAAATGCCATTGTCAGGGAGTCAGTGGCATTTAAATGGTTAAACTTTGCTGCTGTTACAGCCAGATATCAGCAGTGAAGCACAGCCAAGGTCCGGCAGACCATACATGTGGACCCAGTGCCGGTCGACATTAAAGACAATTGTATTTCCTTTTAATTCCTTTTCCAATGCCAACATATTCTGGAATGCTGTACAAAGGTTGGCATCATACACATCAGGCCTTGTCCCCAGACTATTTTCCTTAATTTTACACATACTAGGGCCAATTTAACAGGAAATCAGTTTAACCATAAGTACTCGTTTAGGCATATTTATTTAATGTATCCGCGGGTGATGACTCATTTTGTATTTTACACGTTTCCATTTTATTATGACAATTTCTCTTACATATGTCCCAAATCTATTCCTAAGACCTGGTTATAAAGAATTGGCACACGATTTTCCATACTCTGAACAAAACTTTCCTACTGCTAAAAAAAATTAAGAGTGAAATCTTCTGGAGCAAAGAGAGACATAATGATTTAAGAACAGCTTTTGTCACAAAGCAAAGAACTTATTATTCGGGCCTAATTAACTGCGGCCTCCTTTTTGGCAACACTTACCTATAGAAGCAAAGAAAATTATCGCTAAGAAATCTCGTATGGGCTCGATGAACGACATAATTTCCTCCGTGACCATGTGTCCTTGGGAAGAAATGAGCGCGCCGGCTAGGAAACAACCCAATTCCATTGACACATCCAGCAGTTCCGTTAGCTGCCAGGAAGGAAAAGGAGCACTAATTAAATCTGCCAAATTAACTGTTTAAAGCCTTCTGTTGGACAGGTCATAAATACCGTAAAGGACACAACCGATCTGGCGCCTATGATATCTTTTATTGAAATGCACAGCATAGAATTATAGATTCAAAGTAAACTTTATAGAGTCTGAAAAACGGACTTCAGGACAGATTTATAAGTTTTATAGTGAAAAGATGCATATACGTGTACATAGAAAACGATCTGACCACAGAAATGTATTCAGCCTCTCTCAACTACGTTAATGGATGTCACAACGTGGGAAGCACGAACACGAATTTCCATCACCAATACATTCCGACATATGAAGACGCATTCATCACTCTCATACAAAGACACCATTATACCCCATATACATGAGCATTCTAGACGGATGACCAGGCTGCCAATGCTCACATACCGATCACAATGTTATCAAGCTACTAAAACACGGAAGAAACTCGATAATTACCGTGAGCATAAGAAAAACAAACGCAGAGATTCCCATGACTAGAATTTCTTTATTTCCTTTGCTTTCGTGATGAAGTTTTCGATAATAAGGCCCGATGAGATAGGTCTTCATAATAAGACAGATGAGAAAAACCGCAACCAAAGAAAAGACGATCTGTCCAATCAGCGCCAGAATCCGGAAAACCTCCAAGACGGCACTAGAGGGAAAGAAGACATACATTTATCTACACATATAAAAAAAAAAAATTAAAAAAAAAATCAGGTGAATCCATAAACCTTGAAAAGGAAAAATATTAGGCTAAAGTTTACAGTAACAGAATCTGAAGAAAGAGAGAATGTAAAAACATCCACACAACTAATGTTTAGTGTGAAACATGCCAAAAATTGATTTTATTTCTACATTTGCAAAAAAAAAAAAAAAAAAAAATTGTAAAACAGTTAAAACAGAAATGTACGTATATGTACATCCAAACGGCACCAGAAAATATTACCATTTTTCAAGCATAATATGACCCCCACTAAAAAATTTGCACGATTTTCATTCCCACCATCATGTACCTAAGGATCTTCAGCAGTCCTGTAGAGAATGAATGGAGAGAAGTGCATGTTGAAGCGCCAATCCATTTAGACTGTGAACCCTGTTATTTTTATGAACAATGGGGGTCCCAGTTATTAGATCTCCAGTGATCATTAAGTTATCTCCCATCCTTTCAATAGGGGATAATGTTAATGGAATTTGTCAGTAGGGTCAAATCTCCTAAGACATTTATATGTCAAACAGGTCATGTAGGTCATAAAAACTAGAATAAAATGATACCTTGATATCTACAATTTGATGTCTTAATCCCAAGAAATCCACTTTTGTTTCATATAAATGTACTGTTCAGATCTATGGGCTGGAGACAGAACTCCCCCTGAGAATCTGCCTCCAGAGATTATTATAAATGAAGGAGTTACCAGTGTGAGACATGTAGAACAGGACAGTAGACAGTCAGTCATTACTTGTCTCACACTGGTATCTCCCCTTTTAATTTAAAATAAGCTCTGGATGCAGATTTTCAGGCAGATCTGTGTCCAACCAGTAGATCTTAGCAGTTCATTTACATATCAACAAAAATGTGGATTATTAACCCCTCTGTGACCTTAGACGTACTATCCCGTCGAGGTGCCCTGGGCTTATCTGACCCTGGACGGGATAGTACGTCATAGCCGATCGGCTGCGCTCACGGGGGGAGCGCGGCCGATCGCGGCCGGGTGTCAGCTGCTTATCGCAGCTGACATCCGGCACTATGTGCCAGGAGCGGTCACGGACCGCCCCCGGCACATCAACCCCTGGCACACCGCGATCAAAGATGATCGCGATGTGCCGGCGGTGCAGGGAAGCACCGCGCAGGGAGGGGGCTCCCTGCGGGGTTCCCTGAGACCCCCGGAGCAACGCGATGTGATCGCGTTGCTGCGAGGGTCTCACCTCCCTCCCTGCTCCCTCCAGCCCCGGATCCAAGATGGCCGCGGATCCGGGTCCTGCAGGGAGGGAGGTGGCTTCACAGAGCCTGCTCAGAGCAGGCACTGTGAAGGCTGCAGCGCTGCATGTCAGATCAGTGATCTGACAGAGTGCTGTGCAAACTGTCAGATCACTGATCTGTGATGTCCCCCCCTGGGACAAAGTAAAAAAGTTAAAAAAAATTTTTCCAAATGTGTAAAAAAATTTAAAAAAAATATTCCAAAATAATGAAAAAAATATATATATATATTATTCCCATAAATACATTTCTTCATCTAAATAAAAAAAAACCCAATAAAAGTGCACATATTTAGTATCGCCGCGTCCGTAACGACCCGACCTATAAAACTGTCCCACTAGTTAACCCCTTCAGTAAACACCGTAAGAAAAAAAAAAAAAAAAAACGAGGCAAAAAACAACGCTTTATTATCATACCGCCGAACAAAAAGTGGAATAACACGCGATCAAAAGGACAGATATAAATAACCATGGTACCACTGAAAGCGTCATATTGTCCCACAAAAAAACGAGCCGCCATACAGCATCATCAGCAAAAAAATAAAAAAGTTATAGTCCTGAGAATAAAGCGATGCAAAAATAATTATTTTTTCTGTAAAATAGTTTTTATCGTATAAAAGCGCCAAACCATAAAAAAATGATATAAATGAGGTATCGCTGTAATCGTACTGACCCGAAGAATAAAACTGCTTCATCAATTTTACCAAACGCGGAACGGTATAAACGCCTCCCCCAATAGAAATTCATGAATAGCTGGTTTTTGGTCATTCTTCCTCACAAAAATCGGAATAAAAAGCGATCAAAAAATGTCACGTGCCCGAAAATGTTTTCAATAAAAACGTCAACTCGTCCCGCAAAAAACAAGACCTCACATGACTCTGTGGACCAAAATATGGAAAAATTATAGCTCTCAAAATGTAGTATTGCAAAAAATATTTTTTGCAATAAAAAGGGTCTTTCAGTGTGTGACGGCTGCCAATCATAAAAATCCGCTAAAAAACTCGCTATAAAAGTAAATCAAACCCCCCTTCATCACCCCCTTAGTTAGGGAAAAATAAAAAAAAATGTATTTATTTCCATTTTCCCATTAGGGCTAGGGTTAGGGCTAGGGTTAGGGCTAGGGCTAGGGCTAGGGTTAGGGTTAGGGTTAGGGCTAGGGCTAGGGCTAGGGTTAGGGCTAGGGTTAGGGCTAGGGTTAGGGTTAGGACTAGGGTTAGGGCTAGGGTTAGGGCTAGGGTTAGGGCTAGGGTTAGGGCTAGGGCTAGGGTTAGGGTTGGGGCTACAGTTAGGGTTGGGGCTAAAGTTAGGGTTTAGATTACATTTACAGTTGGGAATAGGGTTGGGATTAGGGTTAGGGGTGTGTCAGGGTTAGAGGTGTGGTTAGGGTTACCGTTGGAATTAGGGTTAGGGGTGTGTTTAGATTAGGGTTTCAGTTATAATTGGGGGGTTTCCACTGTTTCGGCACATCAGGGGCTCTCCAAACACGACATGGCGTCCGATCTCAATTACAGCCAATTTTGCGTTGAAAAAGTAAAACAGTGCTCCTTCCCTTCCGAGCTCTCCTGTGTGCCCAAACAGGGGTTTACCCTCACATATGGGGTATCAGCGTACTCAGGACAAATTGGACAACAACTTTTGTGGACCAATTTCTCCTGTTACCCTTGGGAAAATACAAAACTGGGGGCTAAAAAATAATTTTTGTGGGAAAACAAAAAGATTTTTTATTTTCACGGCTCTGCGTTATAAACTGTAGTGAAACACTTGGGGGTTCAAAGTTCTCACAACACATCTAGATAAGTTCATTGAGGGGTCTAGTTTCCAATATGGGGTCACTTGTGGGGGGTTTCTACTGTTTAGGTACATTAGGGGCTCTGCAAACGCAATGTGACGCCTGCAGACCAATCCATCTAAGTCTGCATTCCAAATGATGCTCCTTCCCTTCCGAGCCCTCCCATGCGCCCAAACGGTGGTTCCCCCCCACATATCGGGTATCAGCGTACTCAGGACAAATTGGACAACAACATTTAGGGTCCAATTTCTCCTGCTAACCTTGGAAAAATACAAAACTGGGGGCTAAAATATAATTTTTGTGGAAAAAAAAATATTTTTTATTTGCACGGCTCTGCGTTATAAACTGTAGTGAAATACTTGGGGGTTCAAAGCTCTCACAACACATCAAGATGAGTTCCTTAGGGGGTCTACTTTCCAAAATGGTGTCACTTGTGGGGGGTTTCTACTGTTTAGGTACATTAGGGGCTCTGCAAACGCAATGTGACGCCTGCAGACCATTCCATCTAAGTCTGCATTCCAAATGGCGCTCCTTCCCTTCCGAGCCCTCCCATGCGCCCAAACGGTGGTTCCCCCCCACATATGGGGTATCAGCGTACTCAGGACAAATTGGACAACAACTTTTGGGGTCCAATTTCTCCTGTTACCCTAGGGAAAATACAAAACTGGGGGCTAAAATATAATTTTTGTGGGAAAAAATTTTGTTTTATTTTTATGGCTCTGCATTATAAACTTCTGTGAAGCCCTTGGTGGGTCAAAGTGCTCACCACACATCCAGATAAGTTCCTTAGGGGGTCTACTTTCCAAAATGGTGTCACTTGTGGGGGGTTTCAATGTTTAGGCACATCAGTGGCTCTCCAAACGCAACATGGCGTCCCATCTCAATTCCTGTCAATTTTGCATTGAAAAGTCAAACGGCGCTCCTTCCCTTCCGAGCTCTCCCATGCATCCAAACTGTGGTTTACTGCCACATATGGGGTATCAGCGTACTCAGGACAAATTGGACAACAACTTTTGAGGTCCAATTTCTTCTCTTACCCTTGGAAAAATAAAAAATTGGGGGCAAAAATATAATTTTTGTGAAAAAATATGATTTTTTATTTTTACGGTTCTGCATTATAAACTTCTGTGAAGCACTTGGTGGGTCAAAGTGCTCACCACACCTCTAGATAAGTTCCTTAGGGGGTCTACTTTCCAAAATGGTGTCACTTGTGGGGGGTTTCAATGTTTAGGCACATCAGTGGCTCTCCAAACGCAACATGGCGTCCCATCTCAATTCCTGTCAATTTTGCATTGAAAAGTCAAACGGCGCTCCTTCCCTTCCGAGCTCTCCCATGCGCCCAAACAGTGGTTTACTGCCACATATGGGGTATCAGCGTACTCAGGACAAATTGGACAACAACTTTTGGGGTCCATTTTCTCCTGTTACCCTTGGTAAAATAAAACAAATTGGAGCTGAAGTAAATTTTTTGTGTAAAAAAGTTAAATGTTCATTTTTATTTAAACATTCCAAAAATTCCTATTAAACACCTGAAGGGTTAATAAACTTCTTGAATGTGGTTTTGAGCACCTTGAGGGGCGCAGTTTTTAGAATGGTGTCACACTTGGGCATTTTCTATCATATAGACCCCTCAAAATGACTTCAAATGAGACGTGGTCCCTAAAAAAAAAATGGTGTTGTAAAAATGAGAAAATGCTGGTCAACTTTTAACCCTTATAACTCCCTAACAAAAAAAAAAATTGGTTCCAAAATTATGCTGATGTAAAGGAGACATGTGGGAAATGTTACTTATTAAGTATTTTGTGTGACATATCTCTGTGATTTAATTGCATAAAAATTCAAAGTTTGAAAATTGCGAAATTTTCAAAATTTTCGCCAAATTTCCGTTTTTTTCACAAATAAACGCAGGTACTATCAAAGAAATTTTACCACTATCATGAAGTACAATATGTCACGAGAAAACAATGTCAGAATCACCAGGATCCGTTGAAGCGTTTCGGAGTTATAACCTCATAAAGGGACAGTGGTCAGAATTGTAAAAATTGGCCTGGTCATTGACGTGCAAACCACCCTTGGGGGTAAAGGGGTTAATGGAATTATTTTATTCTCGGATTTCTCCGCTATCAAGGTACCATTTTATTCAGCTTCCTATGCCCTACATGCCCATATAGGTGGCTGAGGAGAATTGATCCTACTAACAGATTCCCTTTAAAAAAAATTTTTAGTAAAAATGCTTTAATTGTTGATAAAGGAAAACCTGGACACAGGGGCCTGGAATGTTTTTCTAATTTTTTTTTTTTAGGGCACCCAAATATGTAGCTGGAGGACTGAACAGTAGGTAAAATAACACGTTACCTGGAGGAAGTGTTCCCTCCTGCTTGAATGAGAGTCGGCATGGCAGCAATGAAAAGACTAAGCTGGACATCCTGCATCACAAGCATACCCAACAAGACGCTACTATAATCAATGTCACCTGCACAGACAAGGAGAAATACAGTAAATATTCCATTCACTAAAATATGACCAAGTTTTAATTGAATTTACCACCAAAGGAAAACTAATTTTATTATGGCACCAAATGGAGTTACTTCATAGAAAAGTGTTCAGTGCCAACCATGGTGCCTCCTCGTGTATCGTGTCTGCACAGTACCAGCCCAGCTTCAGTCACGCTCGCTTCGTACATTCATCATCTGGCATTATTGGTATAGCTTTTCTGCAGATAAAGGTTGCCATCCTAGCAGATGATAAACCTCACCCACAGTGGCTGGTCGGTGACTTCCACACGATGTAGTCAATGGTCATCCACGAGTCGGTGGGGTTTGTCCACAGTAGAAGTCTGGCGGCCTCTGCAGTAAAAACTTTGCCCACCTGCAGTAGCACTAATCTGTGCATGCCAACCAGTGTACCAGGCTGTGGCACAGGAGCAAAAGGGTGCGGACCCCTGAACTAGTGGAGGCGCAGATCTATAGTGTTGTTTTACAGACATACAGCTTCTGCACTGGCCTACAGAATGTTACTTCTGAGCATCAGAGAACCTTTCATTGTAGATGAAGAGGAACATTGCTGAAAACTGGCACAATCAAGGAATTCAAAAACTGCTTGGGGTTAAATATAAGTCGGTTAGGGTTAGTTAACCTTAGTGGGTTAAATAAAACTCTGTCAGAGCATTTGCTTTACCTTATTTGTATATACAAATTTACCTGAGCCAAAAAGAGACCTGCGGACAAGCTGGGCTATGATGGAGCAGTAGTCACTGTCATCTTATGTATCATACATTTCCAATGCAAAGCATTAGGACGGTCAGTCCTGAGAAAAGACATACTGGAGCTTAAGGCCATGTTCACACCATCCTTTTTTTAATGCGGAACCGCCGCGATTTTCCCGCTGCGGGTCCGCAGCTGTTTTCCATGCAGGGTACATTACAATGTACCCTATGGAAAACAGGAACTGCTGTGCCCACATTGCGGAAAATCGCGAAAAAAGCCGCGCTGAATAGCCGCGGTAAAAAAAGAAGGACCATGTCACTTCTTTGTGCGGAACTGCAGCGGTTCTGCACCCATAGACCTCCATTGTGAGGTAAAACCCGCAGTAAAACCCGCAGATGAAAAAAATATCTGCGGGTTTTCTGCGGTTTGTGGTGCAGAACCGCTGCAGTGTGGCTGCCCCCCCGTGCCCCAATCCCACCCCCCCATGCTCCGATGCCACCCCCCGTGCCCTCATCTCCCCCCCTTATACTTACCGGCCTCCCGGTGTCCGTCCGTCCGTCTTCTCCCTGTGCGCCGCCATCTTGCAAAATGGCGGGCGCATGCGCAGTGCGCCCGCCGAATCTGCCGGCTGGCAGATTCATTGCAAAGTGCATTTTGATCACTGAGATATAACCTATCTCAGTGATCAAAATAAAAAAAATAGTAAATGACCCCCCGCCCCCCTTTGTCACCCCCATAGGTAGGGACAATAAAAAAATAAAGAATTTTTTTTTTTCCCACTAAGGTTAGAATAGGGTTAGGGGTAGGGTTAGGGTTAGGGTTAGGGGTAGGGTTAGGGGTAGGGTTAGGGTATTTTCAGCCATTTTAACCCTAAAAAACTTCCTAGAAAATACACAGACTCTGCATAGAAAACTGCATAAAAAAACGCACTAAAAAACGCACCAAAAAAGCACCAAAAAAAGGACATGCGTTTTCTGCCAAGAGCTGCGGTTTTTAGTGCAGAAAAAAACAGCAGGGAAATCAGGAACGTGTGAGCCACTACCTGGACAACCCCTTCTTAAAGGCAACAGTGTCCCATAGACAAGGAAAAGTGTTCACTTCCCACACCGACACCGTTCCAGCAATGTCGGAATAGAGTCTCACAACACTCGCAAGACAATCCTTTCTCTGGGCAGCGCCTAAATTAGTGAAGGTCTATACAAGTGGATGATCACGGCACATCGGAGCAGCAGCTCACCCCTACTGGGAGGTATTTTCATTCCCAGCCACTCTCGCTCACAACCCTTAAAGCAGGCAGTGATGTTGATCTCTTTACTTTTGTATACACATTTCACATGGAAAAAAACTAAACGAATTAATTAACCATGTTCTCTTTATTTTCTTGATGGTAAGCAAACATTATGCACTAAGCACTTTTTCGGCGTCTACAACAAATCACAAAAATAATTGAGAGGGGATTTTCATTACTGGACAGAATGGTGCACACAGACATGCATGATAGGAAAGCAAACACTAGACCGTTTCTTTAGGTCTTCATCTTTATATTGCACTAGATGGCAGCCCGATTCTAAAGAATCGGGAGTCTAGAATCCATATATACTTTATTTATTCAAATGTAAGAATAATACAATTAATAAATAATAGTAAGAAAGAACAAAAATAATAGGCAGTATATGGAGAAAACACCAAACAAAAGTTCAAAATTGGTGTGAAAATGTCACTGAACCACTTCACAACTAAATATATATAGTTTTGGTAAATGGTATTATCATTTTTTTGACGAAATTCGGCAGGAGCTTGAAGAGCAACGTCACTGGGCCCGCCTCCACGCAGTAGAAACTTGCTGTGAGGTAAAAATTCAAAAATCACACCAAAATGGCGGGCGGAGTGTGTCACAGTACGGCACGTTTCTGATTGGTCGCTCGCAGCAGGCGGCAACCAATCAGACACTGGACACTGTTGACGTCACTTATCTCCGGACATTAGCTCCGGACATTAGCTCCGGACAGGAAGTTGGCACAAATTGCAGGAAGTAGTATTCTAGGCAATTATATATTAGATAGGTGACTCATTAGATTTACACACACCCTCCTTTCTGAAGGTTTATCCCCACCCTGCTTGTTACTTTATTTGTGTATAAGGCCATGTTCACACAGTGCGTTTTTTACCGCGGAACCGCGGCGGTTTTGCCGCTGCGGTTCCGCAGCTGTTTTCCATGCAGGGTACAGTACACTGTACCCTATGGAAAACAGGACACACTGTGCACATGGTCCGGAAATTGTAAAAAAAAAGCCGCGCTGAATAGCTCCCGGAAAAAAGAAGGAGCATGTCAATTCTTCTTCCTGAACCGCAGCGGTTCTGCACCCATAGACCTCCATTGTGAGGTCAAAATCGCAGTAAAACCCGCAGATCAAAAATATATCTGCGGGTTTTACTGCGATTTGATGTGCAGAACCGCTGCAGCAGGAAGTGCGGGGGAGCGGGCGGAAGTGCGTGGGCGGAGTGTGGCTGCCCCCCCGTGCTCCGATCCCGCCCCCCCGTGCTCCGATGCCCCCCCCCCGTGCTCCGATGCCCCCCCCCCAGTGCTCCGATGCCCCCCCCGTGCCCTAATCTCCCCCCCTTATACTTACCCGGCGTCCCGGTGTCCGTCCGGCCGTCTTCTCCCTGGGCGCCGCCATCTTGCAAAATGGCGGGCGCATGCGCAGTGCGCCCGCCGAATCTGCCGGCCGGCAGATTCGCTCCAAAGTGCATTTTGATCACTGAGATATAACCTATCTCAGTGATCAAAATAAAAAAATAGTAAATGACACCCCCCCCACTTTGTCACCCCCATTGGTAGGGACAATAAAAAAATTAAGAATTTTTTTTTTTTTTTTCACTAAGGTTAGAATAGGGTTAGGGTTAGGGTTAGGGTTAGGGTTAGGGGTAGGGTTAGGGGTAGGGTTAGGGGTAGGGTTAGGGGTAGGGTTAGGGTTAGGGGTAGGGTTAGGGGTAGGGTTAGGGGTAGGGTTAGGGGTAGGGTTAGGGGTAGGGTTAGGGGTAGGGGTAGGGTTAGGGGTAGGGGTAGGGTTAGGGGTAGGGTTAGGGGTAGGGTTAGGGTTAGGGTTAGGGTTAGGGTTAGGGGTAGGGTTAGGGGTAGGGTTAGGGGTAGGGTTAGGGGTAGGGTTAGGGGTAGGGTTAGGGGTAGGGTTAGGGTATTTTCAGCCATTTTAGCCCTAAAAAGCTTCCTAGGAAACACACAGTAAAAAAAGGATAAAAAAACGCATCAAAAACGCATCAAAAAAGGACAAAAAAAGGACCTGCGTTTTCTGCCAAGAGCTGCAGTTTTTTAAAAAAAACTGTCCTGAAAAAAAAAGGATGGAAATCCTGAACGTGTGAACATACCCTTATTCTTTTAAATCATGTCTAATATATAATTGCCTAGAATACTACTTCCTGCAATTTGTGCCAACTTCCGTGGCTTTGTCCGGAGCTAATGTCCGGAGCTAATGTCCGGAGCTAATGTCCGGAGATTAATTGCCTAAAATACTACTTCCTGCAATTTCTGCCAACTTCCGTGGCTTTGTCCGGAGCTAATGTCCGGAGCTAATGTCCGGAGCTAATGTCCGGAGCTAATGTCCGGAGCTAATGTCCGGAGCTAATTGTTATGGCTGGCAATCAGGCAACACAGCGTGCAGTAATCAGCGCACATACAGAGATCTGGCAATAACCAAAAACAATAAGACGAGCTCTGAGACGTGGAATCTCTGTAGACTGCAGTACCTGATCTATCCTCACACAACTATAAGCAGCAGTGGATTGCGCCTAACAACTACCTATGCAACTCGGCACTGCCTGAGGAGCTGACTAGCCTGAAGATAGAAATACAAGCCTGACTTACCTCAGAGAAATACCCCAAAGGAATAGGCAGCCCCCCACATATAATGACTGTTAGCAAGATGAAAAGACAAACGTAGGAATGAAATAGATTCAGCAAAGTGAGGCCCGATATTCTAGACAGAGCGAGGATAGCAAAGAGAACTATGCAGTCTACAAAAAACCCTAAAACGAAAACCACGCAAAGGGGCAAAAAGACCCACCGTGCCGAACTAACAGCACGGCGGTGCACCCCTCTGCTTCTCAGAGCTTCCAGCAAAAGACAATAGCAAGCTGGACAGAAAAAAACAGAAAACAAACTAGAAGCACTTATCTAGCAGAGCAGCAGGCCCAAGGAAAGATGCAGTAGCTCAGATCCAACACTGGAACATTGACAAGGAGCAAGGAAGACAGACTCAGGTGGAGCTAAATAGCAAGGCAGCCAACGAGCTCACCAAAACACCTGAGGGAGGAAGCCCAGAGACTGCAATACCACTTGTGACCACAGAAGTGAACTCAGCCACAGAATTCACAACAGTACCCCCCCCTTGAGGAGGGGTCACCGAACCCTCACCAGAACCCCCAGGCCGACCAGGATGAGCCACATGAAAGGCACGAACAAGATCTGGGGCATGGACATCAGAGGCAAAAACCCAGGAATTATCTTCCTGAGCATAACCCTTCCATTTGACCAGATACTGGAGTTTCCGTCTAGAGACACGAGAATCCAAAATCTTCTCCACAATATACTCCAATTCCCCCTCCACCAAAACAGGGGCAGGAGGCTCCACAGATGGAACCATAGGTGCCACGTATCTCCTCAACAACGACCTATGGAATACATTATGTATGGAAAAGGAGTCTGGGAGGGTCAGACGAAAAGACACCGGATTGAGAATCTCAGAAATCCTATACGGACCAATAAAACGAGGTTTAAATTTAGGAGAGGAAACCTTCATAGGAATATGACGAGAAGATAACCAAACCAAATCCCCAACACGAAGTCGGGGTCCCACACGGCGTCTGCGATTAGCGAAAAGCTGAGCCTTCTCCTGGGACAAGGTCAAATTGTCCACTACCTGAGTCCAGATCTGCTGCAACCTGTCCACCACAGAATCCACACCAGGACAGTCCGAAGACTCAACCTGTCCTGAAGAGAAACGAGGATGGAACCCAGAATTGCAGAAAAATGGAGAGACCAAGGTAGCCGAGCTGGCCCGATTATTAAGGGCGAACTCAGCCAACGGCAAAAATGACACCCAATCATCCTGGTCAGCGGAAACAAAACATCTCAGATATGTTTCCAAGGTCTGATTGGTTCGTTCGGTCTGGCCATTAGTCTGAGGATGGAAGGCCGAGGAGAAAGATAGGTCAATGCCCATCCTACCACAAAAGGCTCGCCAGAACCTCGAGACAAACTGGGAACCTCTGTCAGAAACAATATTCTCAGGAATGCCATGTAAACGAACCACATGCTGGAAGAACAAAGGCACCAAATCAGAGGAGGAAGGCAATTTAACCAAGGGCACCAGATGGACCATTTTAGAAAAGCGATCACAGACCACCCAAATGACCGACATTTTTTGAGAAACGGGAAGGTCAGAAATGAAATCCATCGAAATATGTGTCCAAGGCCTCTTCGGGACCGGCAAGGGCAAAAGCAACCCACTGGCACGTGAACAGCAGGGCTTAGCCCTAGCACAAATTCCACAGGACTGCACAAAAGCACGCACATCCCGTGACAGAGATGGCCACCAGAAGGATCTAGCAACCAACTCCCTGGTACCAAAGATTCCTGGATGACCGGCCAGCACCGAACAATGAAGTTCAGAGATAACTTTACTAGTCCACCTATCAGGGACGAACAGTTTCTCGGCCGGACAACGATCAGGTTTATTAGCCTGAAATTTCTGCAACACTCTCCGCAAATCAGGGGAGATGGCAGACACAATGACTCCTTCCTTGAGGATACTCGCCGGCTCAGATAACCCCGGAGAGTCGGGCACAAAACTCCTAGACAGAGCATCCGCCTTCACATTTTTAGAGCCCGGAAGGTATGAAATCACAAAATCAAAACGAGCAAAAAATAACGACCAACGGGCCTGTCTAGGATTCAAGCGCTTGGCAGACTCGAGATAAGTCAAGTTCTTATGATCAGTCAATACCACCACGCGATGCTTAGCACCCTCAAGCCAATGACGCCACTCCTCGAATGCCCACTTCATGGCCAGCAACTCTCGGTTGCCCACATCATAATTACGCTCAGCAGCAGAAAATTTCCTGGAAAAGAAAGCACATGGTTTGAACACTGAGCAACCAGAACCTCTCTGTGACAAAACCGCCCCTGCACCAATCTCAGAAGCATCAACCTCGACCTGGAACGGAAGAAAAACATCAGGTTGACACAACACAGGGGCACAGCAAAAACGACGCTTCAACTCCTGAAAAGCTTCCACGGCAGCAGAAGACCAATTAACCAAATCAGCACCCTTCTTGGTCAAATCGGTCAATGGTCTGGCAATGCTAGAAAAATTACAGATGAAGCGACGATAAAAATTAGCAAAGCCCAGGAATTTCTGCAGACTTTTTAGAGATGTCGGCTGAGTCCAATCCTGGATGGCCTGAACCTTAACCGGATCCATCTCGATAGTAGAAGGGGAAAAGATGAACCCCAAAAATGAAACCTTCTGCACACCGAAGAGACACTTTGATCCCTTCACGAACAAGGAATTAGCACGCAGTACCTGGAAAACCATTCTGACTTGCTTCACATGAGACTCCCAATCATCTGAGAAGATCAAAATGTCATCCAAGTAAACAATCAAGAATTTATCCAGATACTCACGGAAAATGTCATGCATAAAAGACTGAAAAACAGATGGAGCATTGGCAAGTCCGAACGGCATCACCAGATACTCAAAATGACCCTCGGGCGTATTAAATGCCGTTTTCCATTCATCTCCCTGCCTGATTCTCACCAGATTATACGCACCACGAAGATCAATCTTAGTAAACCAACTAGCCCCCTTAATCCGAGCAAACAAGTCAGAAATCAATGGCAAGGGATACTGAAACTTAACAGTGATCTTATTAAGAAGGCGGTAATCAATACACGGTCTTAGCGAACCATCCTTCTTGGCTACAAAAAAGAACCCTGCTCCCAATGGTGACGACGATGGGCGAATATGTCCCTTCTCCAGGGACTCCTTCACATAACTGCGCATAGCGGTGTGTTCAGGTACGGACAAATTAAATAAACGACCCTTAGGGAATTTACTACCAGGAATCAAATCGATAGCACAATCACAATTCCTATGCAGAGGTAGGGCATCAGACTTGGACTCTTCAAATACATCCTGAAAGTCCGACAAGAACTCTGGGATGTCAGAAGGAATGGATGACGAAATAGACAAAAATGGAACATCACCATGTACTCCCTGACAACCCCAGCTGGTTACCGACATAGAGTTCCAATCCAATACTGGATTATGGGTTTGTAGCCATGGCAACCCCAACACGACCACATCATGCAAATTATGCAGTACCAGAAAGCGAATAACTTCCTGATGTGCAGGAGCCATGCACATGGTCAGCTGGGCCCAGTACTGAGGCTTATTCTTGGCCAATGGTGTAGCATCAATTCCTCTCAACGGAATAGGACACCGCAAAGGCTCCAAGAAAAATCCACAACGTTTAGCATAATCCAAATCCATCAGATTCAGGGCAGCGCCTGAATCCACAAACGCCATGACAGAATACGATGACAAAGAGCACATTAAGGTAATGGACAAAAGGAATTTGGACTGTACAGTACCAATAACGGCAGAGCTATCGAACCGCCTAGTGCGTTTAGGACAATTAGAAATAGCATGAGTAGAATCACCACAATAGAAACACAGTCTGTTCAGACGTCTGTGTTCTTGCCGTTCTACTTTAGTCATAGTCCTGTCGCACTGCATAGGCTCAGGTTTACTCTCAGGCAGTACCGCCAGATGGTGCACAGATTTACGCTCGCGCAAGCGACGACCGATCTGAATGGCCAAGGACATAGACTCATTCAAACCAGCAGGCATAGGAAATCCCACCATTACATCCTTAAGAGCTTCAGAGAGACCCTTTCTGAACAAAGCCGCTAGTGCAGATTCATTCCACAGAGTGAGTACTGACCATTTCCTAAATTTCTGACAATATACTTCTACATCATCCTGACCCTGGCATAAAGCCAGCAGATTTTGCTCAGCCTGATCCACTGAATTAGGCTCATCGTAAAGCAATCCGAGCGCCAGGAAAAATGCATCAACATTACTCAATGCAGAATCTCCTGGTGCAAGAGAAAACGCCCAGTCCTGTGGGTCGCCGCGCAAAAAAGAAATAATAATCAAAACCTGTTGAATAGGATTACCAGAAGAATGAGGTTTCAAGGCCAAAAATAGCTTACAATTATTTCTGAAGCTCAGGAACTTAGTTCTGTCACCAAAAAACAAATCAGGAATCGGAATTCTTGGTTCTAGCATCGATTTCTGATCAATAGTATCTTGAATCTTTTGTACATTTACAACGAGATTATCCATTGAGGAGCACAGAGCCTGAATATCCATGTCCACAGCTGTGTCCTGAAGCACTCTAATGTCTAGGGGAAAAAAAAGACTGAAGACAGAGCTAAGAAAAAAAAATGATGTCAGGATTTCTTTTTTCCCTCTATTGGGAATCATTGGTGTGGCTCCTTGTACTGTTATGGCTGGCAATCAGGCAACACAGCGTGCAGTAATCAGCGCACATACAGAGATCTGGCAATAACCAAAAACAATAAGACGAGCTCTGAGACGTGGAATCTCTGTAGACTGCAGTACCTGATCTATCCTCACACAACTATAAGCAGCAGTGGATTGCGCCTAACACTACCTATGCAACTCGGCACTGCCTGAGGAGCTGACTAGCCTGAAGATAGAAATACAAGCCTGACTTACCTCAGAGAAATACCCCAAAGGAATAGGCAGCCCCCCACATATAATGACTGTTAGCAAGATGAAAAGACAAACGTAGGAATGAAATAGATTCAGCAAAGTGAGGCCCGATATTCTAGACAGAGCGAGGATAGCAAAGAGAACTATGCAGTCTACAAAAAACCCTAAAACGAAAACCACGCAAAGGGGCAAAAAGACCCACCGTGCCGAACTAACAGCACGGCGGTGCACCCCTCTGCTTCTCAGAGCTTCCAGCAAAAGACAATAGCAAGCTGGACAGAAAAAAACAGAAAACAAACTAGAAGCACTTATCTAGCAGAGCAGCAGGCCCAAGGAAAGATGCAGTAGCTCAGATCCAACACTGGAACATTGACAAGGAGCAAGGAAGACAGACTCAGGTGGAGCTAAATAGCAAGGCAGCCAACGAGCTCACCAAAACACCTGAGGGAGGAAGCCCAGAGACTGCAATACCACTTGTGACCACAGAAGTGAACTCAGCCACAGAATTCACAACAGCTAATGTCCGGAGCTAATGTCCGGAGCTAATGTCCGGAGATAAGTGACGTCAACAGTGTCCAGTGTCTGATTGGTTGCCGCCTGCTGCGAGCGACCAATCAGAAACGTGCCGTACTGTGACACACTCCGCCCGCCATTTTGGTGTGATTTTTGAATTTTTACCTCACAGCAAGTTTCTACTGCGTGGAGGCGGGCCCAGTGACGTTGCTCTTCAAGCTCCTGCCGAATTTCGTCAAAAAAATGATAATACCATTTACCAAAACTATATATATTTAGTTGTGAAGTGGTTCAGTGACATTTTCACACCAATTTTGAACTTTTGTTTGGTGTTTTCTCCATATACTGCCTATTATTTTTGTTCTTTCTTACTATTATTTATTAATTGTATTATTCTTACATTTGAATAAATAAAAGTATATATGGATTCTAGACTCCCGATTCTTTAGAATCGGGCTGCCATCTAGTATCCAATAAAATATTTAAAAAAACCTTCTGCTGTAATCGCTCGGTATCCTTAGGCAGTAAAGCACTGATAGTTTGGAAAGTGTGAACTCAATGTTTGATCCCTGTATACAGTTGGGAAAGTTCCTGGTGCACATATCAAACTAATCAATAGGGCTCCAGAATGTCCTTTCAGACTTTCTGGTGCCGGTATATAGAAGAAGAACTTTCTCTGCCGTATGGAATAGAGCATTCTGCTGCGCTATTCTATATATATAGGGAGATACAGTAAAGAAATAAATATACTGTGCATCTATGGGCAACAAATACCAGGGCATCTACCCGCGGGATATAAAGGGTAATTCGTTCATTGTATATTTGTGGTCATTATTGGCATTCTTGGTTACTTATTGTAAACAATCCAGTATCTTTAGACATAAGTGGATATGTACCACAATGTATCATCAGAATATTCTAATAGCAAGTCCAAATACGCCATAAATACAGTCATTTCACAAAAAATAAAGTTCTGAATCCTCTGGTTTTGCAGAGTCAGCACAGCAGTGTCACAACATTATGGAGCCTGGTTTCATTGTTGGTGGGGTAAACTGTTCTTTATAGGATTCATTTCCTCTCTAAACACTATGCTAAAGCATTGCCAAAAAGCCCTGGATTGGTTTCTTCTGTCCATAGAACGTTTTCTTAGAATGATTGTTGTCTATTATTTCATTATACGGTTGGGTTAAAGCCTAACAACCAGTGCCCAGCTGAGGCTGCGATGCTGCATGTAATCTATCAAACGACAGGTTATAATGAGAAAATAGAAAGACAAGTCCTGACATTTAATATAGGAAAACCATTTTCAAACTAAAGACATGAACTTCAAAAATGGTTGGATGATTTTTTTATTTATTTTTTTTATATATATATTTATTTATTAGTCTTTTGCAGACCCCAACAGGTTTTCTTCAAGAATGGTCCTGTATTTGGCTCCATCCATCTTCCCATCAATTTTAACCATCTTCCCCGTCCCTGCTGAAGAAAACCAGGCCCAAAACATGATGCTGCCACCACCATCCTTGACAGTGGGGATGGTGTGTTCAGGGTGATGAGCTGTGTTGCCTTTATGCCAAACATATCGTTTGGCATTGTTGCCAATAAGTTTGATTTTAGTTTCATCTGACCAGAGCACCTTCTTCCACATGTTTGGTGTGTCTCCCAGGTGGCTTGTTGCAAACTTTAAACTACACTTTTTATGGATATCTTTGAGAAATGGCTTTCTTCTTGCCACTCATCCATAAAGGCCAGATTTGTGCAGTGTATGACTGATTGTTGTCCTATGGACAGACTGTCCCACCTCAGCTGTAGATCTCTGCAGTTCATCCAGAGTGATCATGGGCCTCTTGGCTGCATCTCTGATCAGTCTTCTCCTTGTTTGAGATGAAAGTTTAGAGGGACGGCCGTGCATTGATAGATTTGCAGTGGTATGATACTCCTTCCATTTTAATATGGTCGCTTGCACGGTGCTCCTTGGGATGTTTAAAGTTTTGGAAATCATTTTGTATCCAAATCCGGCTTTAAACTTCTCCACAACAGTATCACGGACCTGCCTGTTGTGTTCCTTGGTCTTCATGATGCTCTCTGTGCTTCAAACAGAACCCTGAGACTATCACAGAGCAGGTGCATTTATACGGAGACCTGATTACACACAGGTGAATTATATTTATCATTAGGTATTTAGGACAATATTGGATCATTCAGAGATCCACAATGAACTTATGGAGCGAGTTTGCTGAATAATATTGCACGCCCAACTTTTCAGTTTTTGAATTTCCACAAAAATTTAAAATAACCAATAAATTTCGTTCAACTTCACAATTGTGTTCCACTTGTTGTTGATTCTTCACCAAAAATTTACATTTGGTATCTTTATCTTTGAAGCATGATATGTGGAAAAAGGTTGAAAAGTTCCAGGGGGCCGAATACTTTCGCAAGGCACTGAATACACACACACATAATATATATATTGGCGCTGCGGCATGCGCAGTAGCGCAGTGGCATGTTGAGATTCCCCAACCAAGATGGAAGTGCCGAGCGCTGGTGCGCAGGCGCATGACGCCAGTTACACATTAGCGTCTGTGATTGGCCTCCTATAGGACATGTGACGGTGATGCACGTAGTAGCGCTTGGACATGCGCACTAGCAGTAAGGGAACGCTGATTACATGCTGTCTCCTCCATTAATGTCTCTCCAAAGGTATGATAATGTACAATAGATGGTCCCTGTAGATAGGAGGTATCCTATAGGAGGTTTTTAATAGTACACAGCTGGCATTTATACACTTTGTTTTGTAATCACATGTAATTTAAAGGGAGTTATTGATTGGCTGCACTTAGGGGATGGTAGGGTTATATCCCTATATATATGTGTAAGAAATGTATGTTCACTGCTTGAGAAAGGCTCAGTTTGAGCCGAAACGTTGCAAGGAGATGTGGGCTCAATAAACACCTGCATATTATCTCTTGAATATGGAGTGCTGCCTATTTTTGTGATCTATCTGGATTGGTGTACAACCATTGGACGGGTTGTTTGGGCTGTGCACCCGAAGACAAGTATAGGATTTGTGCTGTTCCATTTTTGTCTAATATATATATATATATATATATATATATATATATATATATATATATATATATATACACACACACCACACATACATATATGTATGTGTGTGTAGTTTATACACAAACTTGAAGGTCATTTAGTTACCATCTTTATCTCCTCGAGAGCTGCCTGCAAGGAATCTGGACACCAAGGGGGTGCTAGACAAAGACAAACATGTTGAAATGAAGACACTCTGCGTAGGTCTGATTTGTAGGACGTGCCCCCATAGTAAACCAAATGCAATCATTAAAACCGTCATGAAGCATGGGCCTTGCACAGCAATTTTCCATACCTAAGGGATAAAAAATAAATCATATTATATCTCACTGACAAGTGAAACTGACAATAGAGACAACAGTAGTTTTGCACATAACAATACTTAAAAGATCAATCGACAGTTACAATCAATTTATTTTATCCTAACTTTTGTGTCCACAGCACTCATGCAAACCTTTGTGTCACCGTGGCAACAGACTACAAATAAAGCCTGCACTTTTGATCCTGCAGTCATATTTCTTTTTACCGGTCCCATTCTAATTGCTAATCTTAGTTGTAAATGTTTTAGAAAAAAAATTTAAATGCAAAATGTTCCCAGCCAAAAAAGGCAACATGTAGTTTGCAAGGCAGTGGCATGAAATGTGGACTTTACCGCAGCTATACATGTCAGGACACTCCTGTTGCTAAATAGCAAAGTGTAAAAACTGGAAAGTCCGCTTTAGCCCTGACCCCATGGCACTGTACATGCTGCAGACTGCCACTTACCTGCTGCCTGCTATTCCAGGTATAGTCTCTTCTAAGCCTTAGCTAAAGGGACTGTCAGCACAGGATGACTGTTGGAATCAAGTGCTTCATGGCGGGGCCAAACATTTCTATACACCTTACCGCCTGCTTGGGTTCCATCTCCGCCCTTCTCTGACTCTATGGAGCCAGAGCTGTCAATCAAAGGCCAGGTGGATGGATGCTGAGGGAAAACAAGCAGGTGGGAAGGAGCACCTCAACGTTTGGCCATGCCATGATGCACCAAGCACCTTATGTGGTTTTGAGTGTCAGTCTGTGCTGACCGAGTCCCTTTAAACCTACAAATGAGTCTGTAAAAAATACTCTACCTCTGAGTGCACAATATGGCACTGCAGGCTGCAGTAGAGGCCTGAAAGAGGATCATGGTGGGAAACCTACTAAACAGTGGCAGCAGGTAAGCAAGACTACAAGGGGAAAAACACAACACGTAACTTACATTTTGGACAACCTTTTATTAGACGGCCTTGTAACATAAACCGATGCACATAGGGTGGGAAATGGCTCATAACAAGTAGAAAATGCCTTTATATAATCGTGCTACAATGTGCTTAGCTCATGGGGAGCGCTGGATGCGATCATTATGTCCTATGTCCTCAGTCAGGTGTGCAAACCTTGCTGGGAATCCAGGAACGCATATCTGGACACCCCACACAAGGGACACTAATGGAGGGGCAGATAACCAGCTGACAATGTGGAAGATCAATGGAAAACCTTTATCGGGAAAGTCTCCGGAGGTACAAAGCATTTTGGAGCTCCTTTCTAAGTAACTGAGAAGCATACCTGGGACTGGTGTCCACACAGAGCCTCCTCTCCCATAAAGCTTTGTCCACTGACCACATGCTAATCATGGGGACGTCCGTTTCACCTCACCTGAACACCATATTTCCCACTGCATTTGGGTCACAAAGCTAAATCGGTCCCAAACAAATGTAGTCACGTGGATCATTTTCAGTAGAACAATCAAACATAACCCCAGAAACAGGGGAAACGTAACCTTAGGATAGTCACTAGTTTATCGCCATTTCGGGGTTTCACATTCTCCATTGAAATACTGACTTACTGAAGTATTTATTGATTTACTCATCTCATCACTCATAGAGTGATCTATTTCAAGTGTTTATTTCTGATAATGTTGATGATTATGGCTTACAGCCAATGAAAACCCAAAAGTCATTACCTGAGGAAAGGCCGTCTTTACCAACTTTCGCCTTGCAGCAACTAGCATTTTTGACTTACATTTACTGTACATTAGTAAGTAAAACGTACCAACCTTTCTCAGTTTTTCTGGGGAAAATTCCAATCCAACAAGAAAAAGTGTGAAAAAGACACCAAACTCTCCAAGAGTTTCCACTTGGACAATAGACTTAATGAGAAGAAAAAGAAAAGCAATGTGAGTTCACCATACCCCACTATTTCAGATGTTTTGGCTTTTATATACTTTGCACCAGTCCTCTCTACGTGGATGATTTTCCATGGACTGGACATGTACTCCCGGTATACTTGCAGGGATCACCTGTACACCCGTCTGCCCCTTATGACAATCTGCTATACAAACTTGTCCCTTGACTTCAATGGGGCTCTGTCATCAGTCAGAAAAAAGAAACATGGCGCTTTCTTCATGGAGGTTAAAGGGTAAAGATCCCCACCAAGGAGATCTCCTGACATTTTGCAAAATACATCAGAAATGGAGGCGGACTATTCCGAAAGCAGGATTTCCTCCACTCCCAGTCCTACGTTACGCATGTCCAGTCAACAGATACAGTATTAGAACAGAAAAAAAAAATGGAGTTCCATACACATGGAGTTCCATACATCCATACAGTGACCAGCACAATATAGGGGAAAAGAGCAATAGCGGTGTGTCTAGTAGAAAAATATCTTACCCATGATGGAAAGAAGTCAGATGCCGAGGTACCGAATTAGGGGGGGGGGGGGGGGGGTCGACTCTTGCTATTGCTCTTTTCCCCTATATGGTGCTGGTCACTGTGACAGCCGTTGGGGTATGCACTATTTTACAGGCATCCAATGCTTTGACTTATACTGATGTTAGGTGAATTGGGTGCCATATAATTGATATAACTTATAGTGGTGTATACTAGTACCATGATGTGAGTCTATATAAATTCATTGGTTTTTGCCGGGGACTTACTTGTTTCCAAACTAGGGCTTTTGTCTTTTTTCTTGATTTTTGCTATTTAAATGTGTTTACAGTATCTTTAATAAAATGTACTAATTTTTTTAATATTCTATGTGTATGGAACTCCATTTTTTTTGTGTTCAATCAAATGTGTATCAGGAGTATACACTTACTATCTGGTTATTTTATGGGCATATATATTAAGTCAATTAGACAACTCCTTATTATATGGGACCCATGTTTTTCTCTGTGAGTTTGAGTATATCACAAATACAGTATTAGACCTGATGGTTGGTTTTCTGACTTCTTATTATTGTCCCCGTTTTTCTTAGCAGCTTCTTGCTTTTATGAACGTTACTTATCTGACATTTGTAACTAGATGGCGGCCCGATTCTAACGCATCGGGTATTCCAGAATATGCATGTCCACCTAGTATATTGCCCAGTCACGTAGTATATTGCCCAGCCACGTAGCATATTGCCCAGCCACGCAGCATATTGCCCAGCCACGTAGTATATTGCCCAGCCACGCAGCATATTGCCCAGCCACGCAGTATATTGCCCAGCCACGCAGCAGATTGCCCAGTCACGTAGTATATTGCCCACTTACATAGTATATTGCCCAGCCACGTAGTATATTGCCCAGCCACGTAGCATATTGCCCAGCCACGCAGTATATTGCCCAGCCACGCAGTATATTGCCCAGCCACGTAGCATATTGCCCAGTGACGTAGTATATTGCCCAGTCACGTAGTACAGTTATATGAAAAGGTTTGGGCACCCATCTTAATCTTAAGCTTATTGTTTTATAAAAATTGTTTTTTTTGCAACAGCTATTTCAGTTTCATATATCTAATAACTGTTGGACACAGCAATGTTTCTGCCTTGAAATGAGGTTTATTGTACTAACAGAAAATGTGCAATCTGCATTCAAACAAAAATTTGACAGGTACACCCCACCAGAAAAGTGATATTAATATTTAGTAGACCCTCCTTTTGCAAAAATAACTGCCTCTAGTCGCTTCCTGTAGCTTTTAATGAGTTCCTGGATCCTGGATGAAGGTATTGTTGACCATTCCTCTTTACAAAACAATTCCAGTTCAGTTAAGTTTGATGGTCGCCGAGCATGGACAGCCCTCTTCAAATGATCCCACAGATGCTCAATGATATTCAGGTCTGGGGACTGGGATGGCCATTCCAGAACAGTGTAATTTTTCCTCTGCATGAATGCCTGAGTAGATTTGGAGCGGTGTTTTGGATCATTGTCTTGCTGAAAGATCTATCCCCTGCGTAACTTCAACTTTGTCACTGATTCATGAACATTATTGTCAAGAATCTGCTGATATTGAGAGGAATCCATGTGTCCCTCAACTTTAACAAGATTCCCGGTGCCGGCATTGGCCACACAGCCCCAAAAGCATGATGGAACCTCCACCAAATTTTACTGTGGGTAGCAAGTGTTTTTCTTGGAATACAGTGTTTTTTGGCCGCCATGCAGAACGCCTTTTTGTATGACCAAACAACTCAAACTTGGTTTCATCAGTCCACAGGACCTTCTTCCAAAAAGAAATTGGCTTCTCCAAATGTGTTTTAGCATACCTCAGGCGACTCGGTATGTGGCGTGCTTGCAGAAACGGCTTCTTTCACATCACTCTCCCATACAGCTTCTCCTTGTGCAAAGTGCGTTGTATAGTTGACCGATGCACAGTGACACCATCTGCAGCAAGTTGATGCTGCAGCTCTCTGGAGGTGGTCTGAGGATTGTCCTTGACTGATCTCACCATTCTTCTTCTCTGCCTTTCTGATGTTTTTCTTGGCCTGCCACTTCTGGCCTTAACAAGAACTGTACCTGTGTTCTTCCATTTCCTTACTATGTTCCTCACAGTGGAAATTGACAGGTTAAATCTCTGAGACAGCTTTTTGTATCCTTCCCCTGAACAACGTTGAATAATCTTTGTTTTCAGATTATTAGACAGTTGTTTTGAGGAGTCCATGATGCCACTCTTCAGAGGAGATTCAAACAGGAGAACAACTTGCAAGTGGCCACTTTAAGTAGCTTTTCTCATGATTGCATACACCTGGCTATGAAGTTCAAAGCTCAATGAGGTTAGAAAACCAAAAAAAGTGCTTTAGTAAGTCAGTAAAAAGTAGGTAGGTGTATTTAAAACAAGAAAATGATAAGGGTACCCATACTTATGCATCTATCAAATTTTGTTTGAATGCAGATTGCACATTTTCTGTTAGTACAATAAACCTCATTTCAAGGCAGAAACATTACTGTGTCCAACAGTTATTAGATATATGAAACTGAAATAGCTGTTGCAAAAAAACAATTTTTATAAAACATTAAGCTTAAGATTAATAGCGGTGCCCAAACTTATTCATAGAACTGTATATTGCCCAGCCATGTAGTATATTGCCCAGCCACATAGTATATTGCCAGCCACGTAGTATACAACACAGAGCCACATAGTATAAAGCACAGACACGTAGTATACTGCCCAGTCACGTAGTATATTGCCCAGCCACGCAGTAAATTGCCCAGCCATGTATCTAACAGGTTAAAAAAGACTTAAAATAAAAAATAAACATATACTCACCTTCCGAGGGCCCCTTGTAGTCCTGGCACCTGTGTGCGGTGCACGCGGCAGCTTCCGGTCCCAGGGTTGGTATGAGCGCAGGACCTGTGATGACGTCGCGGTCACATGACCGTGACGTCATGGCAGGTCCTTCTCACATAGAATCCTTGGCACCGGAACCTGCCGCTTGCACTGCCGAGGACAGGGCGCGACCTTGGAAGGTGAGAATAACGGGTTTTTTTTATTATTATTAATTATTATTATTATTTGTAACATTAGATATTTTTACTATTGATGCTGCATACGCAGCATTAATAGTAAAAAGTTGGTCACACAGGGTTAATAGCTGCATTAATGGAGTGTGTTACACCGCGGTCCATTAACGCTGGCATTAACCCTGTGTGAGGGCTGACTGGAGGGGAGTATGGAGCGGGGCACTGACTGCGGGGAGGAAGGAGCGGCCATTTTGCCGCCGAACTGTGCCCGTCGCTGATTGGTCGTGGGCGTTTTGCCACAACCAATCAGCAACTTGGATTTCCATGACAGACCGAGGCCGCGACCAAAGAATATCCGTGATGGACAGACAGACAGAAGGACAGACAGAAAGACGGAAGTGACCCTTAGACAATTAAATAGTAGACTAGATGGTGGACCGATTCTAACGCATCGGGTATTCTAGAATATGTATGTATATAGCAGCCACATAGTATACAGCATAGGCCACGTAGTATATAGGAGTACTACGTGGCCTGTGGTATATACCATGTGGCTGCTATATACCGTATATACTCGAGTATACGCCGAGATTTTCAGCCCAAATTTTTGGGCTGAAAGTGCCCCTCTCGGCTTATACTCGAGTCACGGTCGGCGGGTGAGGGGGTGAGGGCGCTGAGGCATACTTACCTGCTTCCAGCGATCCTGACGCTCCCCGCCTGTCCCACGGTCTTCGGTGCTGCAGTTCTTCCTCTATCAGCGGTCACGTGGGACCGCTCATTAGAGAAATGAATAGGCGGCTCCACCTCCCATAGGGGTGGAGCCGCCTATTCATTTCTCTAATCAGCGGATAGAGGAAGAAGCTGCGGCACCGAAGACAGCTGTCCGGTAGAAGGAGCGGGACTCCGGGACCAGGTAAGTATGTAATATTCACCTGTCCGCGTTCCAGCCGCCGGGCGCCGCTCCATGTTCCCGGCGTCGCTCCATCTTCCCGGCGTCTCTGCGCTCTGACTGTTCAGGTCAGAGGGCGCGATGACGCATATAGTGTGCGCGGCGCCCTCTGCCTGATCAGTCAGTGCAGAGAGACACCGGGACCGGACGCCGGAACGAGACGCCGGGAGCTGCAAGCAATAGAGGTGAGTATGTGTTTTTTTTTTTGTTTTTTTTTTACTGCAGCAGCAGCAGCAGCGACAATGGCAGGGCTTTCTATGGGGCAATATGAACGGTGCAAGAGCACTATATGGGGCAGAGCTTTCTATGGGGCAATATGAACGGTGCAAGAGCACTATATGGGGCAGAGCTTTCTATGGGGCAATATGAACGGTGCAAGAGCACTATATGGGGCAGAGCTATAGGGCAATAATGAACGGTGCAAGAGCACTATATGGGGCAGAGCTATAGGGCAATAATGAACGGTGCAGAGCACTATATGGGGCAGAGCTATAGGGCAATAATGAACGGTGCAAGAGCACTATATGGGGCAGAGCTATAGGGCAATAATGAACGGTGCAAGAGCACTATATGGGGCAGAGCTATAGGGCAATAATGAACGGTGCAGAGCACTATATGGGGCAGAGCTATAGGGCAATAATGAACGGTGCAGAGCACTATATGGGGCAGAGCTATAGGGCAATAATGAACGGCGCAGAGCACTATATGGGGCACAGCTATAGGGCAATAATGAACGGCGCAGAGCACTATATGGGGCACAGCTATAGGGCAATAATGAACGGCGCAGAGCACTATATGGGGCAGAACTATAGCGCAATAATGAACGGTGCAAGAGCACTATATGGCACAGCTATGGGGAAATAATGATCTATTTTTATTATTGAAATTCACCGGCAGCTGCTGCATTTTCCACCCTAGGCTTATACTCGAGTCAATAAGTTTTCCCAGTTTTTTGTGGCAAAATTAGGGGGGTCGGCTTATACTCGGGTCGGCTTATACTCGAGTATATACGGTACATATGTACATACATATTGTATATGAAAACCACCAAGAAAAAAATGATGCAACTGGTCAATTTTTTTTAGAAAAGAATCAATATAAACTTTTATTAATAACGATTAAAAACACAACATCAGACCAAATTGGGACAAAGAGTGAAACTGGAACACCCTATACATTCTGTGTGATACATAGGTGACTGACACAATCACCCGGCACAACAGCCAAATACCAGGTATCTATATAAATACGTGTGCTTAGTCCAAAAATGTGGACTGATACCAGCTGTAGCTGCTATACAAGTAATGGCATTATACAATCTTCTGCTATCCTAGCACTACCCGCTGGTACAGCTAAAACACACACCCCCACATAACATTGCTGCCAGAGGTCCCAATAAAAGCAGTATAATCAGCAACAAGTATTACCTCTATAGTGGGGGTACCAAGGTAAGGCGGGAGTCCGGGTGAAAGCGTCTGCCCCGATGCGCGTTTCGGGCCTAATCCTTTTTCAAGGGGCCTTCTACATATTGTAGAATACCCGATGCGTGAATATAGGCCACACAGTAAATAACACTGCCCACATAGTATATAACACAGCCCACACAGTATGTAACACAGCCCACACAGTATATAGCAGCCACGCAGTATATAACACTGCCCACGTACTATGTAACACTGGCCACGTAACATATAACACAGCCCATGTGATATATAGCAAAGCCCGCATAGTATCTAACAGTGGCCACGTAGTATATAGCATGCAGTATAGAACACTGCCCAAGTAGTATATAGCACAGCCACGTAGTATATAACACTGCCCACGTAGTATATAACACTACCCACATAGTATATAGCAGCCATGTAGTATATAACGCAGCCCACGCAGTGTAGAACACAGCCCACATAGTATCTAACACTGGCCACGTAGTATATAGCAGCCACGCGGTATCTAACACAGTAGGTGGGTAATTTCGCAATGCATCTCTGGGAACGGAAGCTGGCGGCAGGCGCGAGCGCATCGTCGGACTACGGAAGGCGAGACTAGCAGGTTTTTTGTGTTTTTTTTAATTATTTTTAACATGAGATCATTTTACTATTGGTGCTGCATAGGCAGCATCAATAGTAAAAACTTGGTCACACAGGGTTAATAGCGGCAGTAACGGAGTGAGTTACCCGCGGCATAACACGGTCCGTTACCGCTGGCATTAACTCTGTGTGAGTGGTGACTGGAGGGGAGTATGGAGCGGGCGCCGGGCACTGACAGCGGGGAGTAGGGAGGGATTAATCGGACTGTGCCTGTCGCTGATTGGTCGCGGCAGCCATGACAGGCAGCTGGCGAGACCAATGAGCGACGCGGGATTTCCGTGACGGAAGTTGCCGACAGAACGACAGACAGACAGACGGAAGTACCCCTTAGACAATTATATATATAGATAATAAACTTGTTGGCTATAATACACTGTTCTGTTGAGCTGCCTTTTTCCTGCCCGTGCGTTGAGTGAACTACTGGCCCATTGTAATGTAGCGGGATCTGCATCTATCCAGGTCGTGAAAGTGAAAACAGTGAGCGCAGAACCAAAGGATCTGTTTTCTTTAATATTACAGCAACAGTTGTGAAAGGTGAAATGTATCTATTTTGACTAGTTAACCATTTAAAGGCCACTCATAACAAGTGAGAAAGTCCTCATTCACACGTCAATATAGTTGCATCAGTATTTGTATACCAAACCAGAAGTGTCTTCAAAACATAGAGTTGTTAAAGGGACACTGTCACCTGAATTTGGAGGGAACAATCTTCAGCCATAGGGGCGGGGTTTTGGGGTGTTTGATTCACCCTTTCCTTACCCGCTGGCTGCATGCTGGCTGCAATATTGGATTGAAGCTCATTCTCTGTCCTCCATAGTACACGCCTGCACCAGGCAAGATTGCCTTGCGCAGGCATGTACTACGGAGGACAGAGAATGAACTTCAATCCAATATTGCAGCCAGCATGCAGCCAGCGGGTAAGGAAAGGGTGAAACACACACCCCAAAACCCCGCCTCCATGGCTGAAGATTGTTCCCTCCAAATTCAGGTGACAGTGTCCCTTTAATCTTTCAATTACAGTTTCTCCCTGTAAGTTGCACTACTGTCTTTGGCATTAAGGCTACATTCACACTAGCGTTGTTTGCTGTACGTCGCAATGCGTCGTTTTGGAGAAAAAACGCATCCTGCAAAGTTGCCCGCAGGATGCGTTTTTTCTCCATAGACTTGCATTAGCGACGCATTGCGACGTATGGCTACACGTCGCATCCGTCGTGCGATGGATGCGTCGTGTTTTGGCAGACCGTAGGCACAAAAAAACGTTACATGTAATGTTTTTTTGTGCGTCGAGTCCGCCATTTCCAACCGCGCATGCGCGGCCGGAACTCTGCCCCCTCTTCCCCAGACATTACAATGGGGCAGCAGATGCGTTGTCAAACTGCATCCGCTGCCCCCGTTGTTCATTATTTTCGCAGTTTGCGTCGGTACGTGGGGACGACACATGGCGACAGCCCCGTACCGACGCTAGTGTGAAAGTAGCCTTAAACGCTCAAGTGTGAATGAGGCCAAACTCTTCAGGGTCTACGATACGTCATATTTAAGGGGCTCGCACCAGTTTTTTGCCACTTAATCTATGACCAGCATAATGTAGAAACAGAGACCCTGATCTCAGCGTGGTGTTGCTTACTATGCTGCTTGCAGTAGTCTTCACACAAATCATAGTTTTATCACCAGGAGATTATCAGTGGAGGACTAGGTTATAGTTTTCTATATTCATGATCTCTACACAACCCCACCCCCGGCTGTTTTGTGCTACAAACAATAAAACCTGTGCATCACTCTCCCTGCCCAGGTCCCCTTAGTGTCTGTTATTGTCTGCAACGCTGCCGTCTCATAGACATTGCTGCCGCAGATCAGTCTGAGCGGCTTGTGTTGCTGAGCTCACTTATTTGTTGCAGCACTGTCAACGCAAAGTCCGCGCTATGGACAGGTAATAGCAGTAGTGGAGACTTGGCACTGGACCTGGGGAGGTTTTTTTTTTCCTTAAAGAGGTGGGTGTTTTTGACTGCAGCTGGGGCAGGGGTTTTCTAAAACTAGGAACCCCCTTTTTATGCATAACCATGGGAAGATTTATTCTTCCAGGTATGTAGGTGAAATGTAATGGCTGCCTTGCAAAGATTCTTGACAAATAAAATTTGGGCTTTTACATTATATTTGGCAGATGCACCAGGAAATGACATATCCCAAGGAATCCATGGGCCCCATGCACACGCGTACGAGTGTCCTTTGGTCCAGGCATACTTTTTTTACTTCTTTGCTAAGCTTTTTATATGGAGGAGCGCAGCACAAAATGTATACTGCCCAGTATACATTGCCTTACAGTGGGATCAATGGCTCACATATGCCACTATTGGTGGTCGCAAGAGAAATCTATTGGGAATTACTCCTTATTAATAATCACCTAAAGTAATACAGATTTAATTGTATAAGAACAGAAATCCCTGGGTCCAAATCCCATGAAGGACGACATCTGCAAGGAGTTTGTGTGGATGTCCTTAGGGTTCTTCGGTTTCCTACCACACCCCAATAGCCACTAGATCTTGGAATAATAATAATTTCCACAATTAGATGTGTTTAATAAAAATGTTCCTGTGCTGAGATATGTGGTGTGATCAGACCGTGTCCCTGTACGGTCAGACACGGCCATTACACAGCAGGAGCACATTTAGAAGATTATCTCAGCACAGGAGCATTTTATTTAAACACATCTATTGATTAAAATGAACTTTATTTGTGGTAATTTCACCTTTTTTCATCAGGGGTAATATAACAAGGTTACTTTCAGGCACTGAATATTCACGTGAGGCAGCGCCTGCAATAAATTATCTAGGACAGTGACCTCAAAAAGATAAGGGAGAGGCAGCGTCATGTTACCGACGGAGTTCTCCAGTGATACCGAAGATATATAGATGGGCTGAACGTATCCAAAATGTAGACAAATCTTTTAAAGGGAACCTGTCGTATGAAAAAAAAATGTGATTAACCTGCAGATATGGGTTTAATCTGCAGGTTAATAGCGCCCTGATCCTGTCCGGCGCCGGCATTTAGAGCCCCGCTGCCAGGAGGAAATGAACTCTAACGCTCCCAAGAGTGTTCGGTGTTCAGTGTATACAGAGCTGACTGACTGACAGCCGGGTTCATTCAATGCTGACGCGGTTACAACTGCTGATTATATATATATATATATATAATAGAGTTAACTTCCTCTCGGCAGCAGGGCAGGTTCAGATCGCTATAATCCTGCAGATTAACCTCTTATCTACAGATTAATAGCATTTTTTCATGTGACAGGCTTAGTTTCAAAATCCAAGGGAGCGTCAAAAGTGAAGATTTCTATATATTCACACATTTCCAGAGAGGAACAACACAAAGTTCAAAGAAAAGCTGCTCTAGCACTGTAAGACTGTGCAAAAGAAAGTGCAAAAATGCTGCTTTTTTCCAGTGTGCACCAAAATAAGCAAACGCTAATCTGTTCTGATTTGCATTTATTTTTATGCATTTTCTCTTTATGTTATGTTTGGGGATTTTTTTGGATTATTTATCCATCCCCCGTCTGTAATCCACATTTTTAATCTTTTTTGTTTGTCAGTGTCACTTTTGCTATTGAATAAATCATGCTTATTTACTTATTGGGTGCGCACTCTGATTTGCTGTGCAGTTTTTGCCTTTTTCTTTGTATTTCACAACTCCCCTTAAACGCAGCAAAAAAATGCTGAGCTCAACAACATCTTTAGACGCACAGTCGGTATGAGTTTCCATGAAATCACATCCACTTTGCTTGAACTATGAAACACAGCAGGTATCTTGCACAAAAACTGCAGCGTTTACACTTGGTGGGAACATGGCCTTGCAGGTTACACACACATTTAATAAAGCAGGCCATGTCCGTAAAGATGACGGTCCGGATTAATATTGAGCTACTGTGCAAATTAAAATCAAGGGACCCCAGAACGTTTAGCACAAACTCCTACATTACCTTTATACTGTTTAATCCAGATGGCCCCAGGAGAACGCCACAGATGATATAGCCAAACATCGTGGGCAGCCCGATCATCGTACATGCCCATCCACAGGGCAGAGACACCATTACTATGGACACAATATCCTATAGGACAAAAGACTCGGCCTCAGTAATAGCATCAAAAGCAAATTAGGAAAATGGCTTACACTAATCATTCGTCCAAAAGCGAGAAGGGATTTATCGAAATCTTGGCATGATCACCTCACGCTGAACTTGCAGAACATTAGTGATTGATCAGCACTGATTTTTCGGTCAAGCTTCTAAATATTAGTATACAGATGACTGGTATACAATAAGGCGTCCATTCAGGAGGAGGTACCTTGATAAAATGGTGGTCAGCGCGAGGTATAGTGGAATCCCTGGGTTTGGTCAAAATGTACTGGTTATTTTGAGAGTCGATCAGCATACTGAGTCCCAAGTCGTCCTCCACTTGGTGCTGGGATGTATTCCTCTTCACTTCATCCTCCTCTACCCTCAGGACAGCCTCCACATTTACACCACGCACCTATTTCCAATACAAACCCTAATTAGAGTGGTCCCATTAGGGCATATCAGTAAGCCAGGAATATAAAAGTGAAGATACTATGAAAGCTGTCAGGTTCATGGCCAATAATCCGATAGTGGAGCATGGCTTCAGGAGGGGACATAGGCTCCAGAAGGTCATGTGCAAGAACAGCATATGGGCCCTCTGCAGTCCAATAACTCATCATGACGCACAGTTCCACCTGCTGTGGAGATAGAATCGGGTCCCCTTACCTCTTGGGCCCAAATGGTATGTCTGTCCAGCGAGTGATAGAACCCAATGACGATCGAGATCATGACTAAGACCACCAGGTCGAAACGCGTAGATCATCATTAGGTTCTATAGCCAATGTGTACTGAGTGCTTGATACCATATACATGGATATATTTTTAATTTCTTTTCATTAAAAGTTACTTTTTACCTTCACCACTTGCTGGACCCACCTGCTTTTCTGTTGGATTCATTGTGGCTACTTCACCCCGGTCCGTGCCAGGTGTTTGGTGATCACACAGGAGGTCAAGATAAAAGACATGGTGAGCTTTTTTTTTTTCTCTACCAAATGGTATGCCCACCCTTAGGTGGCTTATAGAAAGCAGATCTAGGATTTACATTGGCTTGTTACGGAGTGCTGAGCGACTGTAGAAAAGTCAATCACCACCCTTACTGGCCCATTTACACAAACTGATGGGGACAGAACCACTATTGATAGGACGGTCATCTCCCCATACAGCGTCCTTGTTTGCAAGCCGATGGGGATTTCGATGCCACATAAATGAACAGATCAGCTGGCAAACGAGTGGTTTGCTTATTCCTCGGCGTGTTCTGCCTAGCCAATGATAGGAACAAAGAGTATAAATGGAAGTTAACTAAAGAAATATATCATCTATTTCATTCTAGTTTTAGAATTGGATCCAGACATGCAGAAGATAAAGGGGTTTGTTGTATTTTGTTTTAAAGTTGTGGGTAATGATTTTTTAGATTTGGTGGCCATATTGAGTTAGACTCTTCCGTCCATCTCATGAGTACGTGCGCTAGGTGACCAGTGAATTACATGAGAAATTTCAGTCTACTTGGCCACTTTTACCCCATGGGGGAGATGTCGTTGTGTAAAGATTGGAATTGATATCTGAGACGAGACCAACAGAAAGTACTCCAAACTTATCAAAGGGGTTCATGTGGTTAGATAAATCGGTCTAATTTTAAGACCACCTAAACTAACCTCATACCACCTATTAGTTCAATTACTTTGTACAAAAAACGCGAGTAACAATTTAGCACATGTTTTTGTACAGGGTGTTGGAGCATTAAGCTCCTTTCCTCCCAAACCATTCAGCAAGGCCCAGCAACCGCATCCATCAAGCCGCAAAATGTGTCTAAGGCCACTTTCACACTAGCGTTAACTGCAATCCGTCACAATGCGTCGTTTTGCAGAAAAAACGCATCCTGCAAAAGTGCTTGAAAGATGCGTTTTTTCCCCATAGACTTGTATTGACGACGCATTGCGACGAATTGCCACACGTCTCATCTGTCGTGCGACGGATGCGTCGTGCTTTGGCGGACCGTCGGGAGCAAAAAACGCTACATGTAACGTTTTTTGCTGCCGACGGACCGCTTTTTCCGACCGCGCATGCGCGGCCGGAACTCCTCTCCCACCTCCCCGCACCTCACAATGGGGCAGCGGATGCGATGAAAATCTGCATCTGCTGCACCCGTTGCGCGGCGCTTACAACGCTAGCGTCGGTAACCTCGGCCCGACGCACTGCGACGGGCCGAGCCCGACGCTAGTGTGAAAGAAGCCTAAAACACAAGAATGCAAGTCTTGGAAAACATCTTTATGGGCACAAATTACACCATCATTTTTTCACATTTACCCTCAAAAAAAAAAATGTGCCACCATTGAATTTGTTGCAGTCCAGTAAAATGTAATAAAACTGGCACCCCAAAAAGATCACAATATAAAACATCATGGGGAATATTTATTTACACATTTTATTTTTTTTTGGGACAGGGCAAACTTCGAGTGTGTTGGCGGTAGTTGAATGACTGCTGACCGGCTAAAGAGAAGCCAATCAGTTTTTGAACATAGCTTAGGAAGGCCTCCTATACTTCCTTTGAACACAGAACATTATTGCTCTCGGCAGCACATGTGCTGCTGAAAACTATGATTTTAAGTGACCTTACAGAGCATTTTTCTCATTCTTTAAGCTTGGAAGTCAGTTTATACTGGTCAGATATCAGGAAACTAGTGTTACTAGGAATGCTTGTTCCTGAAAAGGCATCCTTGCATTAGATGCTACTATAATATTGCACTGGTACTGCAGAAATTTAACTGGAGAGCGTGAACTAACATCTGGATGTAGTTTTTTAGCCCCCCCCCCCCCTCCCCCAACCTCAAATCATTATAGAAAACAGCACTAACTGCTTTGTGCCACCCCGTCTAAGGGCAAGGACCATAGCGATTTTACTGTGGATTTCACCCTACTGCCCTTGGATTTAGAAAGCGAAATTTGCTGCAGAAAATCCACAACATAATGATCATGCTGTGAATTCACAAATATTCCCAGTTACCTCAAATCCAGAGTGGAAAAATCTACTGCATGACCAAAAAATCTCCATTCATATGAATTATGCCGTACTTTGAACGTGACCCTACTCTCCAGGAATGATGGAGAATAAAGGAACACCGATTACCGCACCTTTAAAGCCTCAGCGGTTTAAAAACGGGAATATTTCAAGATTTTTTTTTTATATGTATAGATATATGAAAAAAAAGATGAATACTGCATACAAAATCTGTCTCTGGTCATACATCCCTCTAAAATGGAGCACACACAAAAAAATGCAAAAAATCTGGTGGCGTGATACAATCTTCTGGGCCTTTTGTTGTGTCCACATCTGTACCCGTTACATATTTCCAGCAGCAAATCCACAACATAATACAGTGGTAATATTGTACGGGTCATATTAAGACCCCTCAACCACACATTGCCAATATATTACAGAAATTGACCCCAGTACTGGGGATGTGAAGTCCCCATCGTGTCAATTTATGCTGCAGATTGTCGCTGTGGATGTCTCCCTATTATGCAAAATGAGGACGCTGGGGCAAATCCACAGCATTTCATCAATGGAATAACTGCTGGGTGTTAGTACTCTGAGGCAAGCTCTGCAAAAATGACAGTAGAAATTACCTTTAAAGGGAACCTGTCACCCCGTTTTTTCAGTAGGAGATAAAAATACCGTTAAATAGGGCCTGAGCTGTGCTTTACAATAGGGTATTTTTTGTCCCCTGATTCCCTACCTATGCTGCCGAAATACCTTATAAAAGTGTCCTTTTTCGCCTGTCAATCAGGCTGGTCAGGTCAGATGGGCGTGGTCACAGCGCTGTTTCTCCCCCACATCTTGCTTATGTTCCCGTTGGTGGTGTAGTGCTTCTCGCATGCGCAAGTGCCGAATGCACTGCGCAGCTGTAGAAAAAGAGCGCGCTCGCCGCTATTCAGCGGTTTTTCGGTGGGAGCGGCCATCTTCCTGAGGCCGCGCGTGCGCAGATGGAGTCTCCTGCTTCCCGGGGCTTCAGGAAAAAGGCTGAATAGCGGCGAGCGCGCTCTTTTTCTACAGCTGCGCAGTGCATTCGGCACTTGCGCATGCGAGAAGCACTACGCCACCAACGGGAACATAAGCAAGATGTGGGGGAGAAACAGCGCTGTGACCACGCCCATCTGACCTGACCAGCCTGATTGACAGGCGAAAAAGGACACTTTTGTAAGGTATTTCGGCAGCATAGGTAGGGAATCAGGGTACAAAAATACCCTATTGTAAAGCACAGCTCAGGCCCTATTTAACGGTATTTTTATCTCCTACTGAAAAAACGGGGTGACAGGTTCCCTTTAAGGGAGCAAGTTTTAATCAACTTTTACATTTTATCACTATGAACGTTAAACAAAAGATATAAAAAGGTGGAAACTGAGACAAGGATGGAAGCTTTAAAGGAAAAGTAACTTATAAAGTCCCAGAAGGATTATGTTAATACTCAGAATCAACTTAATCCAACAACCCCCTTAAAGGGAATCTGTCGACAGGATTTTGCAAACCAAACCTTTTAGATGTAGCTCTTGCAAAGACTAGTCCGTCCATTCATACATTTAGCTAACTAGTCCATTCCTCTGTTACTGAGAAATCAGCGTATAAATTGATATGCAAATGAGGTTGAAAGGGGTTTGCAGGTTTAGCACAAAAGTCTACATGCACTTTATGTGACTGCAGACTTGTGAATTCTCACATCGCGCACAGCACGTGCTGTCAGGATTCCCTGCTGTCAGGTGTCATTGTAAGTATAAAATGCATGCATACTCCAGGCCACATTCCGACTAGACATGCTCCGCCTAGCTCAATACAAATAAATTCAGCAAGGCTGCACTTGTCTAGTCAGAATATGAGTGGAAGTGTGTATATCGCATACTTGAGGTCACATGTCCGCTAGGCCTGACATATATAGTACATATACACATACATACATATCCTGGTTTCCTATTCTTTTGCATGTTTGTCACACTTAAACATATCAGATCAACAAACAAACATAAATATTAGACAATGCTAACACAAGCAAACATAAAATGCAGTTCTTAAATGAAGGTCTTTATTATTAACCCCTTCATGACCCAGCCTATTTTGACCTTAAAGACCTTGCCGTTTTTTGCAATTCTGACCAGTGTCCCTTTATGAGGTAATAACTCAGGAACGCTTCAACGGATCCTAGCGGTTCTGAGATTGTTTTTTCGTGACATATTGGGCTTCATGTTAGTGGTAAATTTAGGTCAATAAATTCTGCGTTTATTTGTGATAAAAACGGAAATTTGGCGAAAATTTTGAAAATTTCGCAATTTTCACATTTTGAATTTTTATTCTGTTAAACCAGAGAGATATGTGACACAAAATAGTTAATAAATAACATTTCCCACATGTTTACTTTACATCAGCACAATTTTGGAAACAAAATTTTTTTTTGTTAGGAAGTTATAAGGGTTAAAATTTGACCAGCGATGTGTCATTTTTACAACGAAATTTACAAAACCATTTTTTTTTAGGGACCACCTCACATTTGAAGTCAGTTTGAGGGGTCTATATGGCTGAAAATACCCAAAAGTGACACCATTCTAAAAACTGCACCCCTCAAGGTACTCAAAACCACATTCAAGAAGTTTATTAACCCTTCAGGTGCTTCACAGCAGCAGAAGCAACATGGAAGGAAAAAATGAACATTTAACTTTTTAGTCACAAAAATTATCTTTTAGCAACAATTTTTTTATTTTCCCAATGGTAAAAGGAGAAACTGAACCACGAAAGTTGTTGTCCAATTTGTCCTGAGTACGCTGATACCTCATATGTGGGGGTAAACCACTGTTTGGGCGCACGGCAGGGCTTGAAAGGGAAGGAGCGCCATTTGACTTTTTGAATCAAAAATTGGCTCCACTCTTTAGCGGACACCATGTCACGTTTGGATAGCTCCTGTGTGCCTAAACATTGGCGCTCCCCCACAAGTGACCCCATTTTGGAAACTAGACCCCCCAAGGAACTTATTAAGATGCCTAGTGAGCACTTTAAACCCTCAGGTGCTTCACAAATTGATCTGTAAAAATGAAAAAGTACTTTTTTTTCACAAAAAAATTATTTTCGCCTCAATTTTTTCATTTTCACATGGGCAGTAGGATAAAATGGATCATAAAATTTGTTGGGCAATTTCTCCCGAGTACGTCGATACCTCATATGTGGGGGTAAACCACTGTTTGGACACTCGGCAGGGCTCGGAAGGAAAGGCGCGCCATTTGACTTTTTGAATAGAAAATTAGCTCCAATTGTTAGCGGACACCATGTCGCGTTTGGAGAGCCCCTGTGTGCCTAAACATTGGAGCTCCCCCACAAGTGACCCCATTTTGGAAACTAGACCCCCCAAGGAACTTATCTAGATGCATATTGAGCACTTTAAACCCCCAGGTGCTTCACAGAAGTTTATAACGCAGAGCCATGAAAATAAAAAATAAAAAAATATTTTCTCAAAAATGATTTTTTAGCCTGGAATTTCCTATTTTGCCAAGGATAATAGGAGAAATTGGACCCCAAATATTGTTGTCCAGTTTGTCCTGAGTACGCCGATACCCCATATGTGGGGGTAAACCACTGTTTGGGCGCACGGCAGGGCTCGGAAGGGATGGCACGCCATTTGGCTTTTTAAATGGAAAATTAGCTCCAATCATTAGCGGACACCATGTCACGTTTGGAGAGCCCCTGTGTGCCTAAACATTGGAGATCCCTCAGAAATGACACCATTTTGGAAACTAGACCCCCAAAGGAACTAATCTAGATGTGTGGTGAGGACTTTGAACCCCCAAGTGTTTCACAGAAGTTTATAACGCAGAGCCATGAAAATAAAAAAAAATATATATTTTCTCAAAAATGATCTTTTAGCCTGCAATTTTTTATTTTACAAAGGGTAACAGGAGAAATTTGACCCCAAAATTTGTTGTCCAGTTTCTCCTGAGTACGCTGATACCCCAGTGGGGTAAATCACTGTTTGGGCACATGCCGGGGCTCGGAAGTGAAGTAGTGACGTTTTGAAATGCAGACTTTGATGGAATGCTCTGTGGGCGTCACGTTGCGTTTGCAGAGCCCATGATGTGGCTTAACAGTAGAAACCCCCCACAAGTGACCCCATTTTGGAAACTAGACCCCGAAAGGAACTTATCTAGATGTGTGGTGAGCACTTTGAACCCCCAAGCGCTTCATAGAAGTTTATAATGCAGAGCCGTGAAAATAATAAATACGTTTTCTTTCCTCAAAAATAATTATTTAGCCCAGAATTTTTTAATTTTCCCAAGGGTAACAGGAGAAATTTGACCCCAATATTTGTTGTCCAGTTTCTCCTGAGTACGTTGATACCCCATGAGTGGGGGTAAACCACTGTTTGGGCACACGTCGGGGCTCAGAAGGGAAGTAGTGACTTTTGAAATGCAGACTTTGATGGAATGGTCTGCGGGTGTCACGTTACGTTTGCAGAGCCCCTGGTGTGCCTAAACAGTAGAAACCCCCACAAGTGACCCCATTTTAGAAACTAGACCCCCCAAGGAACTTATCTAGATATGTGGTGAGCACTTTGAACCCCCAAGTGCTTCACAGACGTTTACAACGCAGAGCCGTGAAAATAAAAAATCATTTTTCTTTCCTCAAAAATTATGTTTTAGCAAGCATTTTTTTAGATTCACAAGGGTAACAGGAGAAATTGGACCCCAGTAATTGTTGCGCAGTTTGTCCTGAGTATGCTGGTACCCCATATGTGGGGGTAAACCACTGTTTGGGCACATGTCAGGGCTCGGAAGTGAGGGAGCACCATTTGACTTTTTGAATACGAGATTGGCTGGAATCAATGGTGGCCCCATGTTGCGTTTGGAGACCCCTGATGTGCCTAAACAGTGGTAACCCCTCAATTCTACCTCCAACACTAACCCCAACACACCCCTAACCCTAATCCCAACTGTAGCCATAACCCTAACCACAACCCTAATTCCAACCCTAACCACAACCCTAATTCCAACCCTAACCCTAAGGCTATGTGCCCACGTTGCGGATTCGTGTGAGATATTTCCGCACCATTTTTGAAAAATCCGCGGATAAAAGGCACTGCGTTTTACCTGCGGATTTTCCGCGGATTTCCAGTGTTTTTTGTGCGGATTTCACCTGCGGATTCCTATTGAGGAACAGGTGTAAAACGCAGCGGAATCCGCACAAAGAATTGACATGCTGCGGAAAATACAACGCAGCGTTTCCGCGCGGTATTTTCCGCACCATGGGCACAGCGGATTTGGTTTTTCATATGTTTACATGGTACTGTAAACCTGATGGAACACTGCTGCGAATCCGCAGCGGCCAATCCGCAGCCAAATCCGCACAGTGTGCACATAGCCTAATTCTAAAGGTATGTGCACACGCTGCGGAAAACGCTGCGGATCCGCAGCAGTTTCCCATGAGTTTACAGTTCAATGTAGACCTATGGGAAACAAAAATCGCTGTACACATGCTGCAGAAAAACTGCATGGAAACGCAGCGGTTTACATTCTGCAGCATGTCACTTCTTTGTGCGGATTCCGCAGCGGTTTTACAACTGCTCCAATAGAAAATCTCAGTTGTAAAACCGCAGTGAAATGCGCAGAAAAAAACGCGGTAAATCCGCCATAAATCCGCAGCGGTTTAGCACTGCGGATTTATCAAATCCGCAGCAGAAAAATCCGCAGAGGACCAGAATACGTGTGCACATACCGAAACCCTAACCCTAACCCTACCCCTAGCCCTAACCCTACCCCTAACCCTACCCCTAACCCTACCCCTATTCTAACATTAGTGGAAAAAAAAAATTTCTTTATTTTTTTATTGTCCCTACCTATGGGGGTGACAAAGGGGGGGGGTCATTCATTATTTTTTTTATTTTGATCACTGAGATATAATCTATCTCAGTGATCAAAATGCACTTTGGAACGAATCTGCCGGCCGGCAGATTCGGCGGGCGCACTGCGCATGCGCCCGCCATTTTGGAAGATGGCGGCGCCCAGGGAGAAGACGGACGGGACTCCGGCTGGATCGGTAAGTATGATGGGGTAGGGGGGACCACGGGGGGGGGGAATCGGAGCGCGGGAGGGGTGGAACGGAGCACGGGGGGCGTGGAACGGAGCACGGGGGGGCTGGAATGGAGCACGGGGGGGTGGATCGGAGTGCAGGGGGGGTGATTGGAGCACGGGGGGTGATTGGAGCACGGGGGGAGCGGACAAGAGCACGGGGGGGAGCGGAGCACTGGACGGAGGGGAGCCGGAGCAGTGTACCGGCCAGATCGGGGGGCTGGGGGGGCGATCGGTGGGGTGGGGTGGGGGCACATTAGTATTTCCAGCCATGGCCGATGATATTTCAGCATCGGCCATGGCTGGATTGTAATATTTCACCAGTTATAATAGGTGAAATATTACAAATCGCTCTGATTGGCAGTTTCACTTTCAACAGCCAATCAGAGCGATCGTAGCCACGAGGGGGTGAAGCCACCCCCCCTGGGCTAAACTACCACTCCCCCTGTCCCTGCAGATCGGGTGAAATGGGAGTTAACCCTTTCACCCAATCTGCAGGGACGCGATCTTTCCATGACGCCACATAGGCGTCATGGGTCGGATTGGCACCGACTTTCATGACGCCTACGTGGCGTCATGGGTCGGGAAGGGGTTAAGGAAAAAAGAAATCCAAACCTAGAGGGCCCTGTGTGAAAAAGTGTGATTGCCCCCTAAACCTAATAACTGGTTGGGAAACCCTTAGCAGCCATCACTGCAATCAGGCATTTGCGATAACTGGCAAGGAGTCTTTTAAAACGCTGGAGGAAAGTGTGGCCCACTCATCTTTGCAGAATTGTTGTAATTCAGCTACACTGAAGGGTTTCCGAGCATGAACCCACTTTTTAACCACTTAATCCCATATGACGTACTATCCCGTTGAGGTGACCTGGGACTTAATTCACAGTGACGGGATAGTATGTCATATGCGATCGGCCGCGCTCTAAGGCGAGAGCACGGCCGGGTGTCAGCTGACTCCTGGCACATTAACCCCCCCGCAACACTGCGATCAAACATGATCGCAGTGTTCCGGTGGCATAGGGAAGCATCGCGCAGGGAGGAGGCTCCCTGCGTGCTTCCTTGAGACCCTCGGAGCAATGCGATGTGATCGCGTTGCTCAGAGAGTCTCCTACATCCTCCTCCCAGCAGGCCCCGGATCCAATATGGAGGCGGGGCTGCTTCCGGGTCTTGCAGGGAGGTGGATTGCAAGTGTCCCTGCAGTGCCTGTCAGATCGCTGCTCTGCAAAGTGTCAGATCAGCGATCTGACCCTATAACAACGCTTTATTATCATACCGCCAAACAAAAAGTGGAATAACACGCGATCAAAAAGACAAATATAAATAACCATGATACCGCTGAAAACGTCATCTTGTCCCGCAAAAAACGACCCTCCATACAGCATCATCAGCAAAAAAATAAAAAAGTTATAGTCCTCAGAATAAAGCGATGCACAAATAATTATTTCTACAAAATAGTTTTTATCGTATAAAAGCGCCAAAACATAAAAAAATGATATAAATGAGGTATCGCTGTAATCGTACTGACCAGAAGAATAAAACTGCTTTATCCATTTTACCAAACGCGGAACGGTATAAACGCCTCTCCCAAAAGAAATTCATGAATAGCTGGTTTTTGGTCATTCTGCCTCACAAATATCGGAATAAAATGCTATGAAAAAGTGTCACGTGCCCGAAAATTATACCAATAAAAACGTCAACTCATCCCGCAAAAAAACAAGACCTCACATGACTCTGTGGACCAAAATATGGAAAAATTATAGCTCTCGAAATGTGGAGACGCAAAAACTATTTTTTGCAATAAAAAGAGTCTTTTAGTGTGTGACGGCTGCCAATCATAAAAATCTGCTAAAAAAAACTGCTATAAATAGTAAATCAAACCACCCTTCATGACCCCCTTAGTTAGGGAAAAATAATGAAATTAAAAAAAAAAAGTATCTCCATTTTCCCATTAGGGTTAGGGTTGGGGCTAGGGTTTGGATTACATTTACGGTTGGGATTAGGGTTAGGGGTGTGTCAGGGTTAGGGGTGTGGTTAGGGTTATGGTTGGGATTAGGGTTAGGGATCTGTTGGAGTTAGGGGTGTGGTCAGGGTTGTGATTAGGGGTCTGTTGGGGTTAAGGGCATGTTCGGGTTAAGGGTGTAAGGGTGTGGTTAGGGTTATGGGTAGAGTTGGGATTAGGGTTAGGGGTGTGTTTGGGTTAGGGTTTCAGTTAGAATTGGGGGCGTCCACTGATTAGGCGCATCAAGGGCTCTCCAAACGCGACATGGCGTTCGATCTCAATTCCAGCCAATTCTGCGTTGGGAAAGTGAAACAGTGCTCCTTCCCTTCCAAGCTCTCCCATGCGCCCAAACAGGAGTTTACCCTAACATATGGGGTATCAGCGTACTCATGACAAATTGGATAACTTTTGGGGTCCAATTTCTCTTGTTACCCTTGGGAAAATAAAAATTGGAGGGGGCTAAAAAAAAACATTTTTGTGGGAAAAAAATTTTTTTTTATTTTCATGGCTTTGCGTTATAAACTGTAGTGAAACACTTGGGGGTTCAAAGTTCTCACAGAACATCTAGATAAGTTCCTTGGGGGGTCTAGTTTCCAATATGGGGTCACTTGTGGGGGGTTCCTACTGTTTGGGTACATCAGGGGATCTGCAAATGCAACGTGATGCCTGCAGACCAATCCATCTAACTCTGCATTCCAAACGGCGCTCCTTTCCTTCCGAGCCCTCCCATGCGCCCAAACGGTGGTTCCCCCACTCCCCACATATGGGGTATCAGCGTACTCAGGACAAATTGGACAACAACTTTTGGGGTCCAATTTCTTCTTACCCTTGGGAAAAAACAAAACTGGGGGCTAAAAAATAATGTGTCACTTGTGGGGGGTTTCAATGTTTAGGCACATCAGGGGCTCTCCAAACGCGAAATGGTGTCCCATCTCAATTCCAGTCAATTTTGCACTGAAAAGTCAAACGGCGCTCCTTCCCTTCCGAGCTCTGCCATGTGCCCAAACAGTGGTTTACCCCCACATATGGGGTATCAGCGTACTCAGGACAAATTGCACAACAACTTTTGGGGTCCAATTTCTTCTCTTACCCTTGGGAAAATAAAAAATTGTGGGCGAAAAGATCATTTTTGTGAAAAAATATGATTTTTTATTTTTACTGCTCAGCATTATAAACTTCTGTGAAGCACTTGGTGGGTCAAAGTGCTCACCACACATCTAGATAAGTTCCTTGGGGGGGGTCTACTTTCCAAAATGGTGTCACTTGTGGGGGGTTTCAATGTTTAGGCACATCAGTGGCTCTCCAAACGCAACATGGCGTCCCATCTCAATTCCTGTCAATTTTGTATTGAAAAGTCAAACAGCGCTCCTTCCAAGCTCTGCCATGCGCCAAAACAGTGGTTTACCCCCACATATGGGGTATCGGCGTACTCAGGACAAATTGTACAACAACTTTTGGGGTCCATTTTCTCCTGTTACCCTTGGTAAAATAAAACAAATTGGAGCTGAAGTAAATTTTTTGTGAAAAAAAGTTAAATGTTCATTTTTATTTAAACATTCCAAAAATTCCTGTGAAACACCTGAAGGGTTAATAAACTTCTTGAATGTGGTTTTGAGAACCTTGAGGGGTGTAGTTTTTAGAATGGTGTCACACTTGGTTATTTTCTATCATATAGACCCCTAAAAATGACTTCAAATGTGATGTGGTCCCTAAAAAAAAAATGGTGTTGTAAAAATGAGATATTGCTGGTTAACTTTTAACCCTTATAACTCCCTAACAAAAAAAAAATGTTGGTTCCAAAATTGTGCTGATGAAAATTAGACATGTGGGAAATGTTAATTATTAAGTATTTTGTGTGACATGTCTCTGATTTAAGGGCATAAAAATTCAAAGTTGGAAAATTGCAAAATTTTCACCAAATTTCCGTTATTTTCACAAATAAACACAGGTAATATCAAAGAAATTTTACCACTACCATGAAGTACAATATGTCACGAGAAAACAATGTCAGAATCATCAGGATACGTTGAAGCGTTTCAGAGTTGTAACCTCATAAAGGGACAGTGGTCAGAATTGTAAAAATTGGCCCGGTCATTAACGTGCAAACCACCCTTGGGGGTTAAGGGGTTAAGGTTATGCCACAGCATCTCAATCGGATTAAGGTCAGGATTTTGACTAGGCCACCCCAAAGTCTTAATTTTGTTTTTCTTAAGCCATTCAGAGGTGGACTTGTTGGTGTATGTTGGATCATTGTCCTGCTACATAACTCAACTGTGCTTTAGCTTGAGGTCATGAACAGATGGCTGGACATTCTTCTTCAGAACTTTTTGGTAGACAACAGAATTCATGGTCCCTTTTAGCACAGCAAGTCTTCCAAGTCATGAAGCAGCAAAACAGCCCCAGACTGTCACACTACCACCACCATATTTTACTGTTGGTATGATGTTCCTTTTCTGAAATGCTGTGTTACTTCTAAGCCACATGTAATGTGACATGTATCTTCCTTCCAACAAGTTCAACTTTTGTCTCATCAGTCCACAGAGTATTATTCCAAAATCTTGGGGTTCATCAAGATGTTATCTGGCAAAACTAAGAGGAGCCTTTATGTTCTTATTGCTCAGCAGTGGTTTTCGTCTTGGAACTATGCCATGCAGGCTATTTTTGCCCAGTTTCTTTCTTATGGTGGAGTCATGAACTACGACCTTAACTGAAGCAAGTGAGGCCAGAAGTTCATTGGATGTTGTTGTGGGGTCTTTTGTGATCTCTTGGATGAGTCGTCACTGCGCACTTGTGGTAAATTTGGTCAGCCATCCACTCCTGGAAAGGTTCACCACCGTTCTGTTTTTTTGGCATTTGTGGATAATGGCTCTCACTGTAGTTTGATGGAGTCCCAAAGCTTGAGAAGTGGCTTTTTAACCTTTTCCAGACTGATAGATCTCAATTACTTTGTTTCTCATTTGTTCCAGAATTTCCTTGGATAGCAGCGTTTGATGATCTTTTGGTCTACTTCACTTTGTCAGGCAGGTCCTATTTAAGTGATTTCTTGATTGAGAACAGGTGTGACAGTAATCAGGCCTTGGTGTGGTCAGGGAATTTGAACTCAGGTTTCCAAAGATGTGATATGCCACAGTTAATTTAGTTTTTAGGGGGTGAGCGGGCAATCACTTTTTCACACATAGCCCTGTAGGTTTGGATTTCTTTTTCCCTTAATAATAAAGACCTTCATTTAAAAACTGAATTTTTTGTTTACTTGTGTTATCTTTGTCTAATATTTAAATTTGTTTGGTGACGATCTGAAACATTTAAGTGTGACAAATATGCAAAAGAATAGGAAATCAGGCAGAGGGCAAACACTGGTTCACGCAACGGTAACATATACCGTATATACTCGAGTATAAGCCGAGATTTTCAGCCCAAATTTTTGGGCTGAAAGTGCCCCTCTCGGCTTATACTCGAGTCACGGTAGCGGTGGGGTCGGCGGGTGAGGGCGCTGAGGCATACTTACCTAGTCCCGGCGATCCTGGCGCTCCCCCTGCCGTCCCACGGTCTTCGGGTGCTGCAGCTCTTCCCCTCTTCAGCGGTCACGTGTGACCGCTCATCAGAAAAATTAATATGGAATCCACTCCCATAGGGGTGGAGCCGCATATTCATTTCTCTAATCAGCGGTAACGGTGACCGCTGATAGAGGAAGAGGCTGCGGCACCGAAGACCAGCTGTCCGGGGGAAGGAGCGGGACGCCGGGAGCAGGTAAGTATGTCATATTTACCTATCCCCGTTCCACACGCCGGGCGTCGCTCCATCTTCCCGGCGTCTCTCCGCTCTCACTGTGTAGGTCAGAGGGCGCGATGCTGCATATAGTGTGCGCGCCGCCCTCTGCCTGATCAGTCAGTGCGCAGAGACGCCGGGAAGATGGAGCGGCGCCAGGAGCTGCAAGCAAGAGAGGTGAGTATGGCTTTTTTTTTTTATTGCAGCAGCAGCAATGGCACAGCTTTCCATGGTACATCTATGGGGCAATAATGAACGGTGCAGAGCACTATATGGCACAGCTATGGGGCAATAATGAACGGTGCAGAGCACTATATGGCACAGCTATGGGGCAATAATGAACGGTGCAGAGCACTATATGGCACAGCTATGGGGCAATAATGAACGGTGCAAAGCACTATATGGCACAGCTATGGGGCAATAATGAACGGTGCCGAGCACTATATGGCACAGCTATGGGGCAATAATGAACGGTGCAGAGCACTATATGTACAGCTATGGGACAATAATGAACGGTGCAGAGCACTATATGGCACAGCTATGGGGCAATAATGAACGGTGCAGAGCACTATATGGCACAGCTATGGGGCAATAATGAACGGTGCAGAGCACTATATGGCACAGCTATGGGGCAATAATGAACGGTGCAGAGCACTATATGGCAGCACAGCTATGGGGCAATAATGAACGGTGCCGAGCACTATATGGCACAGCTATGGGGCAATAATGAACGGTTCAGAGCACTATATGTACAGCTATGGGACAATAATGAACGGTGCAGAGCACTATATGGCACAGCTATGGGGCAATAATGAACGGTGCAGAGCACTATATGGCACAGCTATGGGGCAATAATGAACGGTGCAGAGCACTATATGGCACAGCTATAGGGCAATAATGAATGGTGCAGAGCACTATATGGCACAGCTATGGGGCAATAATGAACGGTGCAGAGCACTATATGGCACCACTATGGGGCAATAATGAACGGTGCAGAGCACTATATGGCACAGCTATGGGACAAAAATGAACAGTGCAGAGCACTATATGGCACAGCTATGGGGCAATAATGAACGGTGCAGAGCACTATATGGCACAGCTATGGGGCAATAATGAACGGTGCAGAGCACTATATGGCACAGCTATAGGGCAATAATGAATGGTGCAGAGCACTATATGGCACAGCTATGGGGCAATAATGAATGGTGCAGAGCACTATATGGCACCGCTATGGGGCAATAATGAACGGTGCAGAGCATTGTATATGGGGCACAGCTTTATATGGAGCATCTATGGGGCAATACTGAACTGTATGCAGGATTATATGGGGGCACATTTTTATATAGAGCATCTTATTGGCCCATCATGAACTATATGGAGCATTATATGAGGCTCCTGATTCAATATGGATATTCAAAAACACAACCTACTCATGTCTCAATTAATTTTACTTTTATTGGTATCTATTTTTATTTTTGACAATAACCGGTAGCTGCTGCATTTTCCACCCTAGGCTTATACTCGAGTCAATAAGTTTTCCCAGTTTTTTGTGGCAAAATTAGGGTGGTCGGCTTATACTCGGGTCGGCTTATACTCAAGTATATACGGTATATTAACTGTAATTAGTTAATGACATTATATAAGTTTGGTACATAAAATGAGTGCAATTTAAAACTAAAGAAAAAACATTTGCTGAACTTTTTTTTTCTTCACCCTTTTTCTGTTTTTGTGCACAATATATAGAAAAGTAAATGGTAATATTCAAAACCACAACTTGTCTCATAAAAAAAAAGCACCCATGCGGCTATATGGACATAAAAATAAGAAGTTTTGGCTCTTGGAAGAAGGGCAGAAAAAAAAGAAAAGCACACAAAAAAACTGGCCCGGTCAGGATAGGGATAATGACATTAGAGCAACACTTACTGACTTATTGTCATCAAAAGCATGGTCCTCTATTTCTTCCTCCAGTCTGTCTGCTGCTTTCCTGACATCTTCGAGGATCTCATCGAGCATGGATAAGCTTTTATTCTGGTGCTGTATATTTTTCATTGCTTCCACTTGGTGTTTCTCAGCTGCCAGAAGCTCCACATATTCCTTTTCTTCCTAAAAAACAATGAACTTCAGACTTCCGGAAACATTTTGCAGCATAGATTAAAGGAACTGTCCACTTTGAGTAATCCTTTTTTTGTCAGAAGAACCTTCGTAACTATCAAAACACTGAAAAGTCCCACTACTGGACCATACAGGGAATCTGTCATCAGATGTATACCTCAATCTGAGGGCGGTATAAAACAGGGACAGCAATCCTGATTCCAGCAACGTGTCACTTACTGCGCTTCTTGCTGTAGGTTGGGTAAAATCCTCATTTTAGGCGCATGGATGAATGTTCAGGACTCCAATGCAGGAGTCTGTCATTTACAGGACAAGCAAAGCTGCGGCAGATAAACGGTGTTTTATTAAAACATCAGCAAGAAGCCCAGGAATACAGCACTGGAATCAGGATCTCTGTCCCTACATCATGTGTCCTCAGATGGTGCTGGAAGCCAACATGGGCAACATATACAATATGTGTAACACAAATCACTGAACTCACAATTGGATCCAAGAACTCTGGAAAAGAAAAAGGCCGACATCAAAGAGATAGATCATGTGCTGGGGAGGGTCGTAAAATCTGTGAGGGAGAAAGGCAATATCCCTGCACAATCCCTGTGGCTTTGCAATATGAACTATTGTTCCTGAGATGGACATCTCGTCTCCAGCCCAAATGGAGTTGGAGCCTGTACTCAGGCTTTTTGATATGAAGACCTTTTCCTATATACAAGGATCTGCAGTAAGATGAAGACCACTGCAACCACGTTTGTAAAGACCCTTGAATCCATTCTGGACCTAAGGGCGCCACCTTCAGGAGAGTGAAGCCACAGCCATGTTCCTGGAGAGCTCAAAAGACTGACTGCATGGGTCCATTATGTGGAAGCGTTACAGGGATGGGCTTTTACAGAAAGGTAGCACACGGAGATAGTTAGGCAATTCCCATCTTCCGCCACCCGCTCCTACTACTCTTTCCCTTCCCTTATACCTCAGTTAGGTTTGCCTCATGTACATACTTAGAAATACCCTTTTTATAATAAATCTCTTATAAAGATCCAGTAGCTATTGTTCTAAATTGCTGACTGGCATCCAAAACTCAGCAGAGTCTACAGATAGGGAAGAAAAAAACCTGGTGACATTCCTTTTAAGGATCAGTTACAGTGGGGCAAAAAAGTATTTAGTCAGTCAGCAATAGTGCAAGTTCCACCACTTAAAAAGATGAGAGGCGTCTGTAATTTACATCATAGGTAGACCTCAACTATGGGAGACAAACTGAGAAAAAAAAATCCAAAAAAATCACATTGTCTGTTTTTTTAACATTTTATTTGCATATTATGGTGGAAAATAAGTATTTGGTCAGAAACAAAATTTCATCTCAATACTTTGTAATATATCCTTTGTTGGCAATGACAGAGGTCAAACGTTTTCTGTAAGTCTTCACAAGGTTGCCACACACTGTTGTTGGTATGTTGGCCCATTCCTCCATGCAGATCTCCTCTAGAGCAGTGATGTTTTTGGCTTTTCGCTTGGCAACACGGACTTTCAACTCCCTCCAAAGGTTTTCTATAGGGTTGAGATCTGGAGACTGGCTAGGCCACTCCAGGACCTTGAAATGCTTCTTACGAAGCCACTCCTTCGTTGCCCTGGCGGTGTGCTTTGGATCATTGTCATGTTGAAAGACCCAGCCACGTTTCATCTTCAATGCCCTTGTTGATGGAAGGAGGTTTGCACTCAAAAGCTCAAGATACATGGCCCCATTCATTCTTTCATATACCCGGATCAGTCGTCCTGGCCCCTTTGCAGAGAAACAGCCCCAAAGCATGATGTTTCCACCACCATGCTTTATAGTAGGTATGGTGTTTGATGGATGCAACTCAGTATTCTTTTTCCTCCAAACACGACAAGTTGTGTTTCTACCAAACAGTTCCAGTTTGGTTTCATCAGACCATAGGACATTCTCCCAAAACTCCTCTGGATCATCCAAATGCTCTCTAGCAAACTTCAGACGGGCCCGGACATGTCCTGGCTTAAAGGGACACTGTCACCTGAATTTGGAGGGAACAATCTTCAGCCATGGAGGCGGGGTTTTTGGGTGTTTGATTCACCCTTTCCTTACCCGCTGGCTGCATGCTGGCTGCAATATTGGATTTAAGTTCATTCTCTGTCCTCCGTAGTACATGCCTGCACAAGGTAATCTTGCCTTGCGCAGGCGTGTACTATGGAGGACAGAGAATGAACTTCAATCCAATATTGCAGCCAGCATGCAGCCAGCGGGTAAGGAAAGGGTGAATCAAACACCCAAAAACCCCGCCTCCATGGCTGAAGATTGTTCCCTCCAAATTCAGGTGACAGTGTCCCTTTAAGCAGTGGGACACGTCTGGCACTGCAGGATCTGAGTCCATGGTGGCGTAGTGTGTTACTTATGGTAGGCCTTGTTACATTGGTCCCAGCTCTCTGCAGTTCATTCACTAGGTCCCCCCGCGTGGTTCTGGGATTTTTGCTCACCGTTCTTGTGATCATTCTGACCCCACGGGGTGGGATTTTGCGTGGAGCCCCAGATCGAGGGAGATTATCAGTGGTCTTGTATGTCTTCCATTTTCTAATTATTGCTCCCACTGTTGATTTCTTCACTCCAAGCTGGTTGGCTATTGCAGATTCAGTCTTCCCAGCCTGGTGCAGGGCTACAATTTTGTTTCTGGTGTCCTTTGACAGCTCTTTGGTCTTCACCATAGTGGAGTTTGGAGTCAGACTGTTTGAGGGTGTGCACAGGTGTCTTTTTATACTGATAACAAGTTTAAACAGATTTTATTCCGGGACATCTCGAGACATAAAACTAAGTCTAAAATTCAAGACAATGCAGTGATGGAGGAGCTGAGGGTGGCAGAAGAGACACTGGCCTCTCAGAATTCAAGAGAAGCACAACTTCGTATGAGGGCGGCTCAGGTAGCGGTCGATGAACTCCATATGCGTAGGGCAGATAGGTTGAGAGCCTTTCAAAAGGAAACATTTTATTCTGAGGGAGAGAAGGTGGGACATTTGCTCTCGGTGGTGGTTTCTGCGCAGCGGGATTCTTCACATGTATACTCCATAAGAACAGAGGAAGGTAAAACGGTTACTCAGGGGGGGGGAAATTTTAGACGTTTTTCGGAGATTTTATAGTAAATTATATTCCTCTAGGGTGGATAAAAGTCCTGAGGAAATGAATAGTTATTTGAAAGAGGTTTACTTACCCAGACTAGGTAGAGAGGAAAGGGAGTGGATGGATAGACCGCTTGGGGAGGAAGAATTGAAGGCGGCTTTGGCGGATATGGCGGGGGGGCAAGGCTCTGGGGACGGACGGTATCCCAGTAGAGGTTTATAAAATTGTTAATGCAGAGTTAATGCCCAAATTGGAGCGAGTGTTCTCTGAGTCGTTGGAGAGGGGAGTTCTGCCCCCATCAATGAGAGAGGCCATTGTGGTGGTTATTCCTAAAGCTGATAAAGATCCTCAACAGCCGGAGTCGTATAGACCAATTTCACTTCTAACGGCTGACATAAAGATTTTGGCAAAGGCTCTGGCGAACAGGCTGTCCCAAGTGATCGATAAATTGATTCACCCAGACCAGTCTGGCTTTATGCCCAATAAGTCCACAGCAATTAACTTGAGAAGGCTATTTTTAAATATGCAAATTCCTGCAGGCAATGCCAGAAAAAGAGTTGTGGTGTCTTTAGATGCCCACAAGGCCTTTGATTGTGTGGAGTGGAGTTACTTGTGGTCGGTACTGGATCGCCTGGGGTTTGGTCCAAAATTCATCTCCTGGGTTAAGTTGCTGTACTCGTTCCCAACGGCAAAAATTAGAGTCAATAATAATTTGTCAGAGAGTTTCCCGCTGTTTAGGGGTACCAGACAGGGGTGTCCGCTGTCCCCATTGCTCTTCGCTCTGGCCGTGGAGCCGTTAGCGGCTAAAATAAGAGGTGCTCAGGAGGTTAGAGGTTTCATCTATGGTAGGAGGGAAGACAAAATTGCATTATATGCTGACGATATTTTGTTGTTCCTGGAGGATTCTGAAAGGTCCCTGTGCAATGCGGTTGCTTTGATTGAGGAGTTTGGTTGGTTTTCGGGTCTCACAATAAACTGGGATAAGTCTTGTATGTTGTTGATTGAGGGGGACAGTATGGGCAGTGGAGAGAGGGTGATAACCACGAAATTAAAGATTGTTCAAAAATTCAAATATTTGGGTATTCAGATTGCTCTTCCTCTAACTACCTTTGAGGAACTGAATTTAAGTCCGTTAATGCAGAAAATTCGTACCAAGATTGCGGCATGGAACAAATTACATTTATCGGTGGTTGGTAGGGTGAACCTCTTAAAGATGATTGTAATGCCACAGTTGTTGTACGTGCTACATAAAGGTAACGTCACACTTAGCGACGCTGCAGCGATACCGACAACGATCCGGATCGCTGCAGCGTCGCTGTTTGGTCGCTGGAGAGCTGTCACACAGACCGCTCTCCAGCGACCAACGATGCCGGTAACCAGGGTAAACATCGGGTAACTAAGCGCAGGGCCGCGCTTAGTAACCCGATGTTTACCCTGGTTACCATCCTAAAAGTAAAAAAAAACAAACACTACATACTTACCTACAGCCGTCTGTCCTCCAGCGCTGTGCTCTGCTCTCCTCCTGTACTGGCTGTGAGCGTCGGTCAGCCGGAAAGCAGAGCGGTGACGTCACCGCTCTGCTTTCCGGCCGCTGTGCTCACAGCCAGTACAGGAGGAGTGCAGAGCACAACGCTGGAGGACAGACGGCTGTAGGTAAGTATGTAGTGTTTGTTTTTTTTTTACTTTTAGGATGGTAACCAGGGTAAACATCGGGTTACTAAGCGCGGCCCTGCGCTTAGTTACCCGATGTTTACCCTGGTTACCAGTGAAGACATCGCTGAATCGGTGTCACACACGCCGATTCAGCGATGTCTGCGGGGAGTCCAGCGACCAAATAAAGTTCTGGACTTTCTTCCCCGACCAGCGACAGCACAGCAGGGGCCTGATCGCTGCTGCCTGTCACACTGGACGATATCGCTAGCGAGGACGCTGCAACGTCACGGATCGCTAGCGATATCGTCTAGTGTGACGGTACCTTAACTCTCCCATTTGGATTACACAGTGCAGATTCCGTAAGATTAGGTCTTTGTTTGGGGAATTAATATGGGGAGGAAAGAGTCCTAGGTTTAAACAGGAGATACTTCAGAGGGCCAAAACAGAGGGGGGTCTTGCACTTCCTAATCCATGGCTATACTTCTTAGCAGCACAGTGTCAACATCTCAAAGGATGGGGGGGGGGGAGGCAGGGAGTGTGCAAATACCTAATAGCTTGAGGTTCGTAACTACAGGCAGACGTTTTGAGTGACAGTTTGGAGGGAGGACAATTCAAAAAAATGGGTTCACAGGAGTGCACTATCAGATTAATTCACAGAGTATGGGAAAAAGTCAAACTCATTAGGGAAGTGAGTGGGTTCACCAGATTCTCGCCTATTTGGGACAACATTTATCTACCGGAATTTAGGCAGATGGAGGGTTTTCACTTTTGGTCTGCAGCAGGTATTAAACGGCTGGGGCAGCTGATAAGTCAGGGCAGACTTAAAACATTTGAGGAGTTGCAGGAAGAATTTCAGTTGCCACGGTCTGAATTGTTCCAGTATAGTCGTATCTCTCATGCTTATCAGGCACAGAATAAAAGGGGAGCCATAGTGGTACAGATTGATCTCATGCTCGACTATATCCTTAAGAATAGCTGCACGAAGGGGGCGATTTCAGAAATATATGGGTTTCTACTTTTTTCTTTCCTGGAAAAATATCCCATCCGAGCCAAAGGGAAATGGGAAGCTGAATTGGGAATAATTGACAATGATAGATGGGAGTCGGTCCTAGAATATGTGCCCAAGATATCAATGAGTGAACCAGGCAGGCTATCACAGTTATTCGTAATCCATAGGGCCTATAGAACCCCTGACAGGTTGTTCAAGGCTGGGCTTAGGCAGAACTCGGAATGCCCTCGGTGCTCACAATCCCAGGCGGGGATATTGCATATGATGTGGCAGTGCCCTAGACTGTCCTCCTTCTGGATAGTTGTTTTAAATCGTATTGAACTGGTGTATGGATGTTCTGTCCCTAGGGTTGACTTGCATATTGGGATATGTGGAGGAAATTGTTACGGACAACATGTTTAAAATAGCTATTGCACGATTGTTATTCATTGCTAGGAAATTGATCGCCAAATTTTGGATTAGAGAGGAACCTCCAACAAGAAGAGACTTTCTTAAGCAAACGGAGCATATACTTACTTTGGAGAAAAGTATCTTCACCAAAAGGAATAAGCTGGACATCTTCCACAAGCTGTGGCAACCGTGGATGGACTTGAATTAGGATGATAAATGAGAACATAGGGAGCCTAGTATTCAATGGAAATATAACGGATGCTTATTCAAATGTTTGTATGATGATGGGAAGTGAGGTGGCTCTGGCTGAGGTCTCTGGAGATGAGCTTCATCCAGAGCTCTGTTTCCTAAACCACTGAAGGTCCCAATGGCAGGAACCGCAGGGAACATACATTTTACCCCAACCTATAATAGGGAATAGCTTACTTGATACAAACCCTTCAAGACAGAAGATTAGGCAAGGTTAGAATGATTGGCCATCGGATGCTAGATTAATGGTATTCGTAATTTACCAGTGCTCCAGCATCAGTGGAAACCAGGACCTACCACAGCTGAAAGGTCTACCTTATCCCTAGTGCCAATGTGTCCAGCCATGAAACCACCAGTTATTGTTGGAACAGAAAGATTAATTATGCAATAAGGAATAGTAAGATGCAAACCTTTATGGCGGCTTCTCGCAAGGCGTCAAGCCTTTGCCGGCTGCTTTCCTTCATGTTCACCACATCCTTATAATCTCCCTGCAATGCTCGTCGCAGCCCATTAACCGCCTGAAACACAGAGTTCTCGCTCTCGTTCAGCTCCTTCTGAAAGATTTCAAAGGTGTGGACTTGGAAGAGCTTCTCTTCTGCAGACAGTCCTTGGTCTTTCTCCACGGCTTTGATGGCGTTCTTCAACTTGTTGAGGACTACGTTCTTCTGGTGGAGAAGACCAGACAGTTTCCGACAGTTGTTCAGCAGCCATTCCTTTTTCTGGCTGGCGGTGGCGCCCTTGCCTCTGTGCAGTTTAATGGCATGTTTCGCTACACCCTCGTGCTCTGCTGCATGCGATATGTGATAAAGCAGCTGCAATGGTATCAACCAGAGGATGTACGTCTTCATGGCCGCTACCAGTTAAATCTCACCCTCGCACACTGGTTCTTCTGCCGGCTTGGTGGTGTAGCTGCACATGGCTCTAAAAGACAACAGACAAGGTACAATCAGAGCCAAAATATCCAGGCTGGTTCTATGGTTTTAGCCTATGCATTTCAGACAGGATCTCTTAAGCCTGAAAAACCAAGGGACAATGGATTGCACTCAGTAAGTGCGCAGAAGAGAGACGCAGCCACTGCTACAGTCAATCCCCATCCATGTCCTGCTAACACAGCTGAGGGTACATTAGCTCAGTGGCCAGGTGTTGGTCAGAACACAGCCATAAGTATACAAAGCTGGGGATACAGCAAACACAAGCAGCAATTCCACAAACAGGGAGAGAAATGAATGCTCAGACAGGAAGACAAGTCACCAGCTGGCCAAGCCCTCTACCTCCTTAGATGTGTATCCGGTGCCACAAGAGGAAGCTGATCTGCAGCACTCGCAGCGGCTGCTACACAATAAGCGGAGCCCGGCAGCAGACACATGCTGCCTGATCCACAGGTAGAAGTATCCAAAGAAAAAAGAAGCTAACCAGCTCACCCAGGCCCTAGGCGTTGTGGAAGCACGGAATCCAATGGACCACTTGTAAAAGGAAAATAGCAAAATCCAGTGTCTTAAAGCTGCAGAGATTTTATTGGAAAAAAGAAATCAAATAATGCACTGCACTGCAGAAGAGCAACGCGCCTTGGACGCACACAGCAATGCAATCTTTGTTTCCAATAAAATCTCTGCCGTTCTAAGAAGCTGGAATCCAACGCTGGCGGCACGATTTCATTGTGTGACTAACACTGCCGCATTTCAGCGCAAAACAAACTTTAGAAGCCGCATGGGTGACTAGAAAAGGACGATCGTCAGCAGCTTCTCCTCGCTGCGGCCAATGACCAAGAGGTCTCTTCCTATACACGTACCCATGTAGAGACCCGCCACACAAGAGGATTGGGTGGGGAGCAGTCGCTGGGGACCCACAGATCCAACTAGCCCCCCGTGCAGTTTGGTCCAAGCGGCTGTTACAGCTACATTGCATGTTAAATTTACAATGGACGATTACTTGGGAAATAGCATTCAATGGACGGTCATTTCCCAAATATCAGTCTATCCAAACATGGCCGACAATAGCACAACAAGCAAAACACTGGGGGAAATTACCTGTAAGCTTAGGTCACATAGAGTAACCCATACACAGACGGGACAGTCATTAGTCAGAGTCCTCCAGCCCCCGAATGGGATACAACAGAAGACAGACAGACACATAGAGAGATAGAGAGAACACAGAGCGATAGATAGATAGATAGATAGATAGATAGATAGATAGATAGATAGATAGATAGATAGATAGATAGATAGATAGATAAAATATATCTCACACCTACCCAGACTGGTCAAAGTGGGATTCCAGTCCAACAGAAATATTCCACCTGGAATTCTGCAAGCACCTTCTCCAGGTCCATCGGAGCACCTCCAACAGTGCTCGGGCCGAGCTGGGCAGATTCCCTCTACACCTAACAGTTCTAAAGAGGGCGCTGTCATTCCGGGCTCACCTGCATAGGAGCAATCCAAGCTCCCATCACCATAAAGCCCTGATACATGTAGGTGAAACAGAAAAACCAGAACCCTCGGAACAACCCAGCCAAACCCAACCGGACCAGAACACCAATCACAACAACCTGACAAAAGCCGGAATCAGGAAGATGGCAGACGAAGGCCAGGAGAGGAATGTCAGTGACTGGAAGAATGATATCAACAGCTCACAGAAAGTGATCATGCACCGGAGCCTACAGAGAGACTACAGACTGGCCCCATATCTGGAGAAACTCCCGGACCCCAGAGATCGCAAGATCCTGAGCCGATATAGACTCAGTGCCCACAGTCTGGCCATCGAATGTGGCCGACACAGGCAGAACTACAAGCACAGGGAGGAAAGACTGTGCCAACACTGTGATCAGGAGGCCATAGAGGACGAAACCTACTTCCTGCTACACTGCTCCAAATACTCAGCAGTGAGGGACACTCACTTCAGGAGACTCTCACATCTCTTCCCGGTCTTCATCACCATGAAGGAGGAAGAGAAAACATATATCCTGCTGGGAGAAGAAGAGAGCACAGTGGAGATAGCAGCGCAGTATGTGAGCGAATGTCATAGACAGCGAGAAAGAGAACTATGATGCCATGGACTATAGCCCCCACCCTGGACCTGCCCCATCCACCTCCCCTATGCCATGGACTATAGCCCCCACCCTGGATCTGCCCCATCCACCTCCCCTATGCCATGGACTATAGCCCCCACAATGGATCTGCCCCATCCACCTCCCCTATGCCATGGACTATAGCCCCCACCCTGGATCTGCCCCATCCACCTCCCCTATGCCATGGACTATAGCCCCCACCCTGGATCTGCCCCATCCACCTCCACTATGCCATGGACTATAGCCCCCACCCTGGATCTGCCCCATCCACCTCCCCTATGCCATGGACTATAGCCCCCACAATGGACCTGCCCCATCCACCTCCCCTATGCCATGGACTATAGCCCCCACCCTGGATCTGCCCCCATCCACCTCCCCTATGCCATGGACTATAGCCCCTACCCTGGATCTGCCCCATCCACCTCCCCTATGCCATGGACTATAGCCCCCAACCTGGACCTGCCCCATCCACCTCCCCTATGCCATGGACTATAGCCCCCACCCTGGATCTGCCCCATCCACCTCCCCTATGCCATGGACTATAGCCCCCACCCTGGATCTGCCCCATCCACCTCCCCTATGCCATGGACTATAGCCCCCAACCTGGACCTGCCCCATCCACCTCCCCTATGCCATGGACTATAGCCCCCACAATGGATCTGCCCCATCCACCTCCCCTATGCCATGGACTATAGCCCCTACCCTGGATCTGCCCCATCCACCTCCCCTATGCCATAGACTATAGCCCCCAACCTGGACCTGCCCCATCCACCTCCCCTATGCCATGGACTATAGCCCCCACCCTGCATCTGCCCCCATCCACCTCCCCTATGCCATGGACTATAACCCCCACAATGGACCTGCCCCATCCACCTCCCCTATGCCATGGACTATAGCCCCCACAATGGACCTGCCCCATCCACCTCCCCTACAGCTCCTACCCAACATCCCCACAGTCCCTATCCCTATTGCCTTTATACACTTGCTTTGGCAAAACTGATGTGTATTTGGTCCTGCCAATAAAGCTTCTTTGAATCTTGAATCTATATATATATATATACATACACACACTAGATAGATAGATAGATAGATAGATAGATAGATAGATATGGAGGAAAAGTTCAAAGATTTCCAAAATCCTCTGGATACACCAATCACACTGACAGAAATAACAGAAAGGATCACACAGATAAAAGGTAAAAAAGCCAGTGGTCCAGATGGGATCCTCCCAGAAATGCTGAAATACAGCCCCTCCAGACATCCAGGCTGCGATAACAAAACTATTTAATATTGTACTGCAGGCCGGCTGCTTCCCCAAAAACTGGAACCAAGGCCTCATAACCCCTATACACAAAAATGGGGACAAGTACGACCCAGCAAACTACCGAGGGATATGTGTCAGCAGCAACCTGGGTAAACTCTTCAACTGCATCCTGAACAAGAGGATCCTCACCTTCCTCACCGAGCACAACGTCCTCAGCAAGAGCCAAGCAGGGTTCATGCCAAACCACCGCACCACTGACCACATCTACACTCTGCACAGCCTCATCAAGAGCCACGTCCACAATACAAAGAACGGGAAGATATACGCTTGTTTTGTGGACTTCAAGAAGGCCTTCGACTCAGTGTGGCACCCAGGACTATTCCTAAAATTGCTGGGGAGCGGAATAGGAGGCAAAACATATGATGTCATCCGAAGCTCCTACACTGAGAACAGTTGCAGTGTGAAGGTGAACGGAAGGAGGACGGCCTATTTCCAACAAAGTCGAGGAGTGAGACAGGGCTGCAGCCTCAGTCCAACGCTCTTTAACATCTACATCAACGAGCTGGCAGTGGCCCTAGAGTCCTCCTCAGCACCAGGACTCACCCTCCATGACACCCAGGTGAAATTTCTGCTGTATGCAGATGACCTCGTGCTGTTATCACCAACTGAGAAAAGCCTCCAAGATCATCTGAAAATCCTAGAGACCTTCAGCAGCACATGGGCACTGCCAATCAACGAGAAAAAAACTAATATCATGGTGTTCCAGAAAAGAAAGCAGAAACCCACTGGCAATCCTACCTTTATGATAGACAACCGTCCACTTACTGAAACCAACAGGTACACCTACCTGGGCCTAGAACTCAGCCAGTCAGGGAGCTTCAAGCAAGCCATAGAGTCACTAAAAGACAAGGCATCCAAAGCCTTCTATGCCATCAGAAGGCGTCTGTACCACCTCAAGGCACCAGTAACCGTATGGCTAAAAATTTTTGACTCCATCATTGCCCCAATTCTTCTATACGGTAGTGAGGTCTGGGGCCCAGTCTCATACCCAAACTGGTCAAAGTGGGACGCTGGGCCGACAGAAATATTCCACCTAGAGTTCTGCAAGCATCTTCTCCAAGTCCATCGGAGCACATCAAATAGCGCCTGCCGAGCAGAGCTGGGCAGATTCCCACTACACATCGCAATAAAGAAGAAGGCGCTGTCATTCAAGGCTCATGTACAAAGTAGCAGTCCCAGCTTCTACCGTCACAAAGCCTTCCTACACCAGGAAGCCTCAGGAAGCCTCCCAAGGAAAAGTACCCAAAGCCAGTCTGACCAAGCCATCAACCTCCATGGCCTGACAAAAGGTGAAATACAGAAAATGGTACACAAAGTCAAAGAGGAATATCTCAGCATCTGGAGGAACGACATAAACAAATCCCAGAAACTGACAATATACCGGAATCTACAGAGGGAGTACAAACTGGCCCCATATCTAGAGAAACTAGAAAACCCCAAAGATCGACAGATCCTGAGCCGGTACAGACTGAGCGCCCACAGCCTACTCATCGAATCCGGGCGGCACCGACAGAACTACAAGCCTCGAGAGAACAGACTCTGCCAGCAGTGCCCCCAGGAGGCCGTGGAGGATGAGGCCCACTTCCTGCTGAGGTGCCCCAAATACTCCGCAGTGAGGGACACTCACTTCAAGAGGCTGTCTGATCTCTTCCCAGATTTCACGTCCAAGGAGGAGGAAGAGAAACTGCCGATAATACTGGGGGAAGAGGAAAGTGCAGTGGCCGTAGCAGCGGAATATGTCAGTGCCTGCCACAGACTAAGAGGAGCCTGATATGTCATGGACTCCCGTACCCCAACACTGGACATATCCCTATCCCCCGACTAAAGAGCCCGATATGTCATGGACTCCTATACCCCACCCTGGAAACATCCCCTATCCTCTAAAAGGAATTTGATATTCCCTGGACCTCTATATGCCCCCCCTCCCCCACCCCCGTATTTTTACCATATGCTTTGGCAATGCTAACATGTACTTAGTCCTGCCAATAAAGCTCATTTGAATTTGAATTTGATAGATATGAGATAGAAAGATATGAGATAGATAGATATGAGATAGATAGATATGGGATAGATAGATATGGGATAGATAGATATGGGATAGATATGAGATAGATAGATATGGGATAGATAGATATGGGATAGATAGATATGGGATAGATAGATATGGGATAGATAGATATGGGATAGATAGATAGATATGGGATAGATAGATAGATATGGGATAGATAGATAGATATGGGATAGATAGATATGGGATAGATAGATATGGGATAGATAGATATGGGATAGATAGATATGGGATAGATAGATATGGGATAGATAGATAGATATGGGATAGATAGATATGGGATAGATAGATATGGGATAGATAGATATGGGATAGATAGATATGAGATAGATAGATATGAGATAGATAGATATGAGATAGATAGATATGAGATAGATAGATATGAGATAGATAGATATGAGATAGATAGATATGAGATAGATAGATATGAGATAGATAGATATGAGATAGATAGATATGGGATAGATATGGGATAAATAGATATGGGATAGATAGATATGGGATAGATAGATATGGGATAGATAGATATGGGATAGATAGATATGGGATAGATAGATATGGGATAGATAGATATGAGATAGATAGATATGAGATAGATAGATATGAGATAGATAGATATGAGATAGATAGATATGAGATAGATAGATATGAGATAGATAGATATGAGATAGATAGATATGAGATAGATAGATATGAGATAGATAGATATGAGATAGATAGATATGGGATAGATATGGGATAGATAGATATGGGATAGATAGATATGGGATAGATAGATATGGGATAGATAGATATGGGATAGATAGATATGGGATAGATAGATATGGGATAGATAGATATGGGATAGATAGATATGGGATAGATAGATATGGGATAGATAGATATGGGATAGATAGATATGGGATAGATAGATATGGGATAGATAGATATGGGATAGATAGATATGGGATAGATAGATATGGGATAGATAGATATGGGATAGATAGATATGGGATAGATAGATATGGGATAGATAGATATGGGATAGATAGATATGGGATAGATAGATATGGGATAGATAGATATGGGATAGATAGATATGGGATAGATAGATATGGGATAGATAGATATGGGATAGATAGATATGGGATAGATATGAGATAGATAGATATGAGATAGATAGATATGAGATAGATAGATATGAGATAGATAGATATGAGATAGATAGATATGAGATAGATAGATATGAGATAGATAGATATGAGATAGATAGATATGAGATAGATAGATATGAGATAGATAGATATGAGATAGATAGATATGAGATAGATAGATATGAGATAGATAGATATGAGATAGATAGATATGAGATAGATAGATATGAGATAGATAGATATGAGATAGATAGATATGAGATAGATAGATATGAGATAGATAGATATGAGATAGATAGATATGAGATAGATAGATATGAGATAGATAGATATGAGATAGATAGATATGAGATAGATAGATATGAGATAGATAGATATGAGATAGATAGATATGAGATAGATAGATATGAGATAGATAGATATGAGATAGATAGATATGAGATAGATAGATATGAGATAGATATGAGATAGATAGATATGAGATAGATAGATATGAGATAGATAGATATGAGATAGATAGATATGAGATAGATAGATATGAGATAGATAGATATGGGATAGATATGGGATAAATAGATATGGGATAGATAGATATGGGATAGATAGATATGGGATAGATAGATATGGGATAGATAGATATGGGATAGATAGATATGGGATAGATAGATATGGGATAGATAGATATGGGATAGATAGATAATAATAATAATAATAATAATTTTTATTTATATAGCGCCAACATATTCCGCAGCGCTTTACAAATTATAGAGGGGACTTGTACATACAATAGACATTACAGCATAACAGAAATACAGTTCAAAACAGATACCAAGAGGAGTGAGGGCCCTGCTCGTAAGCTTACAAACTATGAGGAAAAGGGGAGACACGAGAGGTGGATGGTAACAATTGCTATAGTTATTCGGACCGGCCATAGTGTAAGGCTTGGGTGTTCATGTAAAGCTGCATGAACCAGTTAATTAATTTTTTTTTTTTTTTTTTTTTATATAGGCCACACAGGGATCGTTAGGTTAATGCATTGAGGCGGTAGGCCAGTCTGAACAAATGAGTTTTTAGGGCACGCTTAAAACTGTGGGGATTGGGGATTAATCGTATTATCCTAGGTAGTGCATTCCAAAGAATCGGCGCAGCACGTGTAAAGTCTTGGAGACGGGAGTGGGAGGTTCTGATTATTGAGGATGCTAACCTGAGGTCATCAGCGGAGCGGAGGGCACGGGTAGGGTGGTAGACTGAGACCAGAGAGGAGATGTAGGGTGGTGCTGAGCCATGGAGTGCTTTGTGGATGAGGGTAGTAGTTTTGTACTGGATTCTTGAGTGGATGGGTAACCAGTGTAATGACTGGCACAAGGTAGAGGCATCGGTGTAACGGTTGGTGAGGAATATGATCCTGGCAGCAGCATTCAGGACAGATTGGAGCGGGGAGAGTTTGGTAAGAGGGAGGCCGATTAGTAGAGAGTTACAATAGTCCAGACGAGAATGAATAAGTGAAACAGTAAGAGTTTTTGCAGAGTCGAAAGTAAGAAAAGGGCGAATTCTAGAAATGTTTTTGAGATGCAGGTAAGAAGAGCGAGCCAGTGATCGGATGTGGGGAGTGAATGAAAGGTCAGAATCAAGGATGACCCCAAGGCAGCGGGCATGTTGCTTTGGAGTAATGGTGGAACCGCAAACAGAGATGGCAATGTCAGGCAAAGGTAGGTTAGTAGAGGGAGAAAACACGAGGAGTTCAGTTTTTGACAGGTTTAGTTTCAGATAGAGGGAGGACATGATGCTAGAGACAGCGGTAAGACAAGATATGGGATAGATAGATATGGGATAGATAGATATGGGATAGATAGATATTGGATAGATAGATATTGGATAGATAGATATGGGATAGATAGATAGATAGATAGATAGATATGGGATAGATAGATAGATAGATATGGGATAGATAGATATGGGATAGATAGATATGGGATAGATAGATATGGGATAGATAGATATGGGATATGCACAGCCTCATTCAGAGACACGTCTACAATACAAAGAATGGGAAGATATACGCCTGCTTTGTGGACTTTAAAAAGGCCTTTGATTCAGTGTGGCACCCGGGCTTATTCCTGAAACTGCTGGAGAGTGGAATAGGAGGAAAGACCTACGATGTCATCAAAAGCTCCTACACCGAGAACAGCTGCAGCGTAAGTGTGAGCGGCAAAAGAACGGCTTTTTTCCAGCAGAGCCGCGGAGTAAGACAAGGCTGCAGCCTAAGCCCAACGCTCTTCAACATCTACATCAACGAGCTGGCTACCGCCCTGGAATCCTCCTCAGCACCAGGTCTCACCCTCCACGACGCCCAGGTGAAATTCCTGCTGTATGCAGATGACCTGCTGCTGCTGTCACCAACCGAGAAAGGCCTCCAGGACAACCTGAAAATCCTAGAGAAATTCAGCTCCACCTGGGCCCTACCGGTCAACCTAAAGAAAACCAACACCATGGTGTTCCAGAGGAGAAAGAGAAGATCAGACCAACACCCATCATTTATCCTCAACAACTGCGACCTCACAGGAACGGACAAATATACCTACCTGGGCCTAGAGATTCACCGGTCAGGGAGCTTCAAACAAGCCATAGAGACCCTGAAAGACAAGGCCTGCAAAACCTTCTATGCCATCCGAAGGACACTCTACCATCTGAAGCCACCAGTGAGGGTCTGGCTAAAAATCTTCGACTCCATCATCGCCCCAATCCTCCTGTATGGCAGCGAAGTCTGGGGTCCTCACACCTACCCAGACTGGTCAAAGTGGGATTCCAGTCCAACAGAAATATTCCACCTGGAATTCTGCAAGCACCTTCTCCAGATCCATCGGAGCACCTCCAACAGTGCTTGTCGGGCCGAGCTGGGCAGATTCCCTCTACACCTAACAGTTCTAAAGAGGGCGCTGTCATTCCGGGCTCACCTGCATAGGAGCAATCCAAGCTCCCATCACCATAAAGCCCTGATACATGAAGGTGAAACAGAAAAACCAGAACCCCCGGAACAGCCCAGCCAAACCCAACCGGAGCAGAACACCAATCACAACAACCTGACAAAAGCCGGAATTAGGAAGATGGCAGATGAAGGCCAGGAGAGGTATGTCAGTGACTGGAAGAATGATATCATCAGCTCACAGAAACTGACCATGTACCAGAGCCTACAGAGAGACTACAGACTGGCCCCATATCTGGAGAAACTCCCGGACCCCAGAGACCGCCAGATCCTGAGCCGATATAGACTCAGTGCCCACAGTCTGGCCATCGAATGTGGCCGACACAGGCAGAGCTACAAGCCCAGGGAGGAAAGACTGTGCCAACACTGTGATCAGGAGGCCATAGAGGACGAAACCCACTTCCTGCTACACTGCTCCAAATACTCAGCAGTGAGGGACACTCACTTCAGGAGACTCTCACATCTCTTCCCAGACTTCATCACCATGAAGGAGGAAGAGAAAACATATATCTTGCTGGGAGAAGAAGAGAGAGCAGTGGAGATAGCAGCGCGGTATGTGAGCGAATGTCATAGACTGCGAGAAAGAGAACTATGATGCCATGGACTATAGCCCCCAACCTGCACCTGCCCCATCCACCTCCCCTATGCCATGGACTATAGCCCCCAAACTGGACCTGCCCCATCCACCTCCCCTATGCCATGGACTATAGCCCCCACCCTGGATCTGCCCCATCCACCTCCCCTATGCCATGGACTATAGCCCCCACAATGGACCTGCCCCATCCACCTCCCCTATGCCATGGATTATAGCCCCCACCCTAGATCTGCCCCATCCACCTCCCCTATGCCATGGACTATAGCCCCAACCCTTGATCTGCCCCCATCCACCTCCCCTATGCCATGGACTATAGCCCCCACAATGGACCTGCCCCATCCATCTCCCCTATGCCATGGATTATAGCCCCCACCCTAGATCTGCCCCATCCACCTCCCCTACAGCTCCTACCCAACATCCCCACAGTCCCTATCCCTATTGCCTCTATACACTTGCTTTGGCAAAACTGATGTGTATTTGGTCCTGCCAATAAAGCTTCTTTGAATCTTTAATCTTGAATCTTGATAGATATGGGATAGATAGATAGATAGATATGGGATAGATAGATAGATAGATAGATAGATAGATAGATAGATAGATAGATAGATAGATATGGGATAGATAGATAATTAATAGATAGATAGATATGTGATAGATAGATATGTGATAGATAGATATGTGATAGATAGATATGTGATAGATAGATATGTGATAGATAGATATGTGATAGATAGATATGTGATAGATAGATATGTGATAGATAGATATGTGATAGATAGATATGTGATAGATAGATATGTGATAGATAGATATGGGATAGATAGATATGGGATAGATAGATATGGGATAGATAGATATGGGATAGATAGATATGGGATAGATAGATATGGGATAGATAGATATGGGATAGATAGATATGGGATAGATATGGGATAGATATGGGATAGATATGAGATTCAAGATTCAAGATTCAAAGAAGCTTTATTGGCAGGACCAAATACACATCAGTTTTGCCAAAGCAAGTGTATAGAGGCAATAGGGATAGGGACTGAGGGGATGTTGGGTAGGAGCTGTGGGGGGAGGTGGATGGGGCAGATCCATTGTGGGGGCTATAGTCCATGGCATAGGGGAGGTGGATGGGGCAGGTTCAGGTTGGGGGCTATAGTCCATGGCATAGGGGAGGTGGATGGGGCAGGTCCATTGTGGGGGCTATAGTCCATGGCATAGGGGAGGTGGATGGGGCAGATCCAGGTTGGGGGCTATAGTCCATGGCATCATAGTTCTCTTTCTCGCAGTCTATGGCATTCGCTCACATACCGCGCTGCTATCTCCACCGCTCTCTCTTCTTCTCCCAGCAAGATATATGTTTTCTCTTCCTCCTTCATGGTGATGAAGTCTGGGAAGAGATGTGAGAGTCTCCTGAAGTGAGTGTCCCTCACTGCTGAGTATTTGGAGCAGTGTAGCAGGAAGTGGGTTTCGTCCTCTATGGCCTCCTGGTCACAGTGTTGGCACAGTCTTTCCTCCCTGGGCTTGTAGCTCTGCCTGTGTCGGCCACATTCGATGGCCAGACTGTGGGCGCTGAGTCTATATCGGCTCAGGATCTGGCGGTCTCTGGGGTCCGGGAGTTTCTCCAGATATGGGGCCAGTCTGTAGTCTCTCTGTAGGCTCCGGTACATGGTCAGTTTCTGTGAGCTGATGATATCATTCTTCCAGTCACTGACATACCTCTCCTGGCCTTCATCTGCCATCTTCCTAATTCCGGCTTTTGTCAGGTTGTTGTGATTGGTGTTCTGCTCCGGTTGGGTTTGGCTGGGCTGTTCCGGGGGTTCTGGTTTTTCTGTTTCACCTTCATGTATCAGGGCTTTATGGTGATGGGAGCTTGGATTGCTCCTATGCAGGTGAGCCCGGAATGACAGCGCCCTCTTTAGAACTGTCAGGTGTAGAGGGAATCTGCCCAGCTCGGCCCGACAAGCACTGTTGGAGGTGCTCCGATGGACCTGGAGAAGGTGCTTGCAGAATTCCAGGTGGAATATTTCTGTTGGACTGGAGTCCCACTTTGACCAGTCTGGGTAGGTGTGAGGACCCCAGACTTCGCTGCCATACAGGAGGATTGGGGCGATGATGGAGTCGAAGATTTTTAGCCAGACCCTCACTGGTGGCTTCAGATGGTAGAGTGTCCTTCGGATGGCATAGAAGGTTTTGCAGGCCTTGTCTTTCAGGGTCTCTATGGCTTGTTTGAAGTTCCCTGACCGGTGAATCTCTAGGCCCAGGTAGGTATATTTGTCCGTTCCTGTGAGGTCGCAGTTGTTGAGGATAAATGATGGGTGTTGGTCTGATCTTCTCTTTCTCCTCTGGAACACCATGGTGTTGGTTTTCTTTAGGTTGACCGGTAGGGCCCAGGTGGAGCTGAATTTCTCTAGGATTTTCAGGTTGTCCTGGAGGCCTTTCTCGGTTGGTGACAGCAGCAGCAGGTCATCTGCATACAGCAGGAATTTCACCTGAGCGTCGTGGAGGGTGAGTCCTGGTGCTGAGGAGGATTCCAGGGCGGTAGCCAGCTCGTTGATGTAGATGTTGAAGAGCGTTGGGCTTAGGCTGCAGCCTTGTCTTACTCCGCGGCTCTGCTGGAAAAAAGCCGTTCTTTTGCCGCTCACACTCACGCTGCAGCTGCTCTCGGTGTAGGAGCTTTTGATGACATCGTAGGTCTTTCCTCCTATTCCACTCTCCAGCAGTTTCAGGAATAAGCCCGGGTGCCACACTGAATCAAAGGCCTTTTTTAAAGTCCACAAAGCAGGCGTATATCTTATATGTGATATGTGATAGATAGATATGTGATAGATAGATATGTGATAGATAGATATGTGATAGATAGATATGTGATAGATAGATATGTGATAGATAGATATGTGATAGATAGATATGTGATAGATAGATATGTGATAGATAGATATGTGATAGATAGATATATAGATAGATAGATAGACAGACAGACAGATAGATATGGGATAGATTAGA
>NC_091284.1:548260577-548263077 GCF_032444005.1 Ranitomeya imitator
CAGCAAAGCCAGCACCACAGACCCTCGTCAGCAGCACCGTAGCCCACCCAAGACATCACAAAGTCCTGATACTGTCCTAATAATGGACTCAAATCCTGAAACCAGAGAGATGGAAGAGAGAACAGAACCAGCCACCAGCAAAGCCAGCACCACAGACCCTCGTCAGCAGCACCGTAGCCCACCCAAGACATCACAAAGTCCTGATATTGTCCTAATAATGGACTCAAATGGGAAGTACCTAAATACACAGCGGCTATTCCCAGGAAAACAGGTCCGTACAATCCGCTGTGCAAGTATTGAACAGGTGACAGAGGTCATCAGTAGACCACGGTTTACCAACCCAAAGCACATTATTATACACACGGGTACAAACAATCTGCCAGACCAGCAGATCGCAGAACAACTGATCAACCTGGCAAAGATGGCAAACCTACAATTCCGGGACAGTAAAATCATTCTGTCATCGCTGCTTCCAAGAAAGGACATACCCAGGCAAACCACCCAAGCCATCAATGCAGAACTGACTGAAAAGATCAAGACTGTGCCAAGCGTGACCCTGGCACAACACCTCTCCATAAACAACAGTCACCTGCACGATGATAAACACCTCAACAAACAAGGGGTCAGCCTCCTGGCCAAAGAGCTGAAGGACATCGTGCTAAACAGAGACCCCGGGCCTGGATTCAACAGTGGCCATAATCACACTGAAAGACCCCCGAGAACGATAAAGCAGAAAACCCCAAGGCTACCTCCTGGAGCTGGAAACAAAGCTCTTCACCCAGTGTCAGACCATCGGAGGTGGAGACCTCCACCGAGGACACCACCAAGCCCACACAGATACATGCAGAGCAGAGATAGGGATGAGATAATAAACCTGCTCAATGCACTGCGCAGAATAATAATGTGACCGGATGGAACCAAGCACCACTATAAAACTGTCAGAAATCCAGTTTGTCCCACACAGCCATACTCATTACAAGGTATATACACACAAACCACACAGAAGAATGTCTTCACTTACAATCAGCAGCTGGAATATCCAGGGTCTCAACGCCTCAACCTTTGGATCTAAAACAAAGGACCCTGATTTTATACAAAGTATGAAAAATATAGACATTCAGATCCTCCTGGAAACATGGACCAGAGCCGAAAACGAATCCCTGGTGCCTATTGGATACAAGGAATTCTTGGTCCATGCCCAGAAAAATAAAAACATCAAACAGGGCCGGGGCTCAGGAGGAGTAGCGATCTGGTATAAAGAGGAGCTCCATCAGTACATCAAACCGGTGAAGAAAGGAGGCAGCCACATATGGATCAGAATCAGCAGCTCCATCCTCACCTGTCAGTCTGATGTCCACCTCTGTGCCACCTATATCCCACCGCCAGAGTCCCCCTACTTCAATCCAGACTGCTTCGAAATCTTACAAAGAGAAGCCGCCCATTATCAGGCCCTGGGCAAAGTTCTCATCTTTGGAGACCTCAATGCAAGAACAGGGAGAGAGAGAGACTTCCTGACCACGGATGGAAACATCTACATACTTGGAGCAGAGAATGACGGCCAAGACCCTGTACACACTGAGAGAAACAGCTATGACAGTACAGTCAACAAAAGTGGCAGAAAGCTCCTGAACGTATGTAAAAGTTTAGGACTTCATATCCTTAATGGACGATGCAAGGGTGACTCCTTAGGAAGGTATACACTAAACTCCCATGTAGGGAGGAGTGTAGTTGACTACGCCATTACAGACCTGAACCTGGCAGATGTCAGCGCCTTCATAGTCACCCCACAAACGCACCTGTCAGACCACAGCCAACTTCTTCTGTACATGAAATCTACAGAGAAACCATCCACTCAGAAGCCACAGCAGAGCGGCCTCTTCACCCGGCCTCCATCCTATAAATGGTCCAAAATGTCGGCACTAAGATATAAAGAAGCTTCCAGCAGACCTGAAATACAGCGGATGCTCCACCACTTCTACAACCTTGAGTACATGCCAAACCCAGAGGGAGTGAACCAAGCAGCAAAGGACCTCAACAATATATTCTACGCAATGGCCAGACTGTCCGACCTTAAAAAAGTCGACTACAAGAGACCAAAAGAAACACAGGTCAATGGCTGGTTTGACAGAGAATGTAAAGCTGTACGGAAGACCCTGAGAACAGCCTCCAACAAGAAACACAGAGACCCCAACCACCTGGGTCTGAGGGAAGCCTATGACTCCATACAAAAGCAGTACAAAACCATCCTCAGGAGGAAGAAGCAGAGTTACATCTCTACGAAGCTTAATCAACTCCAAGACGCCCTCCAAGACCACTCCTTCTGGGAACTATGGAACCACATGGACACCAAAGACAAGAACAACAACAACCATATCCAAAATGGCAACCTCTGGCTCCAATACTTCAGAGACCTCTATAAAGACATTCCAAAGGAAGGACTAAGCCAAGAACAGGAAAACATAATGGCGAAACTAAAAGCAATGGAGGAAAAAATCAAAAA